>NC_029790.2:8084487-8116414 GCF_000816755.2 Arachis ipaensis | reverse complement strand
CAGGGATTGTTCGAGCCTGGAGATCACAATTTCGTGCACCAAGTTTTTGGCGCCGTTGCCAGGGACTTAATTGTTCCTGTTTGGCGCCAAGAATCATCTGAGATCCCAATCCCGGCAACAACACCAAGTTTTTGGCGCCGTTGCCGGGGATTGTTTGAGTATGGACAACTGACGGTTCATCTTGTTACTCAGATTAGGTAATTTTCTTTTTATTTTATTTTCAAAAAAATTTTTTTTCAAAAATATTTCAAAATTTTCTCCTTTGTTTTCGAAAAAAATAATATAAAAATGTTTTCAAAAATTTTATTCAAAATTTTTAAGAATGAATTCTAGTGTTTCATGAAGCATGTGAAGCCTGGCTGGCTGTAAAGCCATGTCTAAATTCATTTGGACTGAGGCTTCCACTTATAAGTATATGAAGTTGGATGAAATATCAGCTGTTGTATACATGAGAGGTATCTATGTTTGCTGAAGCTTGGCTGGTCATTGGCCATGTCTAGTGTTTTGGACTGGAGCTTTCATTGAAGGCTTGGCTGGCTAGTGAGCCATGTCTAATTCCTGGACTGAAGCTTTAGACTAATATGGCAAGATTCCTGGAATTCATATTAAAAATTTTGGAATCCTTATTTTTTTCTTTTTCATAATAATTTTCGAAAAATAAATAAAAATCCAAAAAAAATTTTGAAAATCATAAAAATAAAAAAAATATATATATTTTTTGTGTTTCTTGTTTGAGTCTTGAGGCATATCATAAGTTTGGTGTCAATTGCATATGCATCTTGCATTTTTCGAAAATTCATGCATTCATAGTGTTCTTCATGATCTTCAAGTTGTTCTTGGTAAGTCTTCTTGTTTGATCTTTGCATTTGCATGTTTTGTGTCCTTTCTTGTTTTTCATATGCATTCTTGAATTCTTAGTGTCTAAGCATTAAAGAATTCTAAGTTTGGTGTCTTGCATGTTTTTCTTTGCATTAAAAATTTTTCAAAAATGTGTTCTTGATGTTCATCATGATCTTCATAGTGTTCTTGGTGTTCATCTTGACATTCATAGCATTCTTGCATGCATTCATTGTTTTGATCTAAAAATTTCATGCATTGCATAATTTTCATGTTTTTCCTCTCATCATAAACATTCAAAAATAAAAAAAAAAATCTTTCTCTTTTTCTCATCATCAAATTCGAAAATTTGAATTGACATTTTCAAAAATTTTTAAAATCTAGTTGTTTTCATGAGTCAAATCAAATTTTCAATTTAAAAATCTCACCTTTTTCAAAATCTTTTTCAAAAATCAAATCTTTTTCAAATTTCTTAGTTATTTTCGAAAATTCCAAAAATATTTTTCAAAAATCTTTTTCTTATTTTTAGATCAAATTTTCGAAAATAACATAAACAATTAATGTTTTGATTCAAAAATTTCAAGTTTGTTACTTACTTGTTAAGAAAGATTCAAACTTTGAGTTCTAGAATCATATCTTGTGATTTCTTGTGAATCAAGTCATTAATTTTGATTTTTAAAAATCAAATCTTTTTCAAAAACTAATTTCAATCATATCTTTTCCAAATATCTTCCTATCTTATCTTTTTCAAAAATTTGATTTCAAAATATCTTTTCTAACTTCCTAACTTCTTATCTTTTCAAAATGTGTTTCAACTAACTAACTAACTTTTTTGTTTGTCTCTTATCTTTTTCAAAACTACCTAACTAACTCTCTCTCTCTAATTTTCGAAAAAATCTTCCCTCTTTTTCAAAAATTTCTTTTTAATTAACTAATTATTTTTATTTTTATTTTTATTTTTGATTTTAAAAATTTTCAAAAAATACTAACATTTTTCAAAAACCATTTTCGAAAATCACTAACTCTTTTTCAAAAATATTTTTTGAAAATTCTCCATCTCCCATCTTATTCTATTTATTTATTCATTTACTAACATCTCATCTCACATCTCAACCCTCCTCACAGTTGTGTTTCTTCCATTACATTACATTCTTTGTCTCCCCCTCTTCTTCTACTCACACAGGGATCTCTATACTGTGGTATAAAGGATCTCTATTATTATTATTATTTTTCCGTGTCCTCTCCTTTGTCATATGAGTAGGAGCAACGACAAGAACATTCTTGTTGAAGCAGATCCAGAACCTGAAAGGACTCTGAAGAGAAAATTAAGAGAAGCTAAATTACAACAATCCAGAGATAACCTTTCAGAAATTTTAGATCTGGAACAACTGACATTGCCTCAGAAGAGACAGGATCCTGGAAAGTTCATAATACCATGTACCATAGGCACCATGATCTTTAAGGCTCTGTGTGACCTTGGTTCAGGAATAAACCTCATGCCCCTCTCTGTAATAGAGAAACTGGGAATCTATGGGGTGCAAGCTGCTAAAATCTCATTAGAGATGGCAGACAATTCAAGAAAACAGGCTTATGGACAAGTAGAGGACGTGTTAGTAAAGGTTGAAGGCCTTTACATCCCTGCTGATTTCATAGTCTTAGATACTGGAAAGGAAGAGGATGAATCCATCATCCTAGGAAGACCTTTCCTAGCCACAGCAAGAGTTGTGATTGATGTGGACAGAGGAGAACTGATCCTTCAATTGAATAAGGACAACCTTGTGTTTACAACTCAAGGATCTCTCTCTGCACCCATGGAGAGGAAGCAGAAAAAGCTTCTCTCAAAACAGAGTCAACCAGAGCCCCCACAGTCAAACTCTAAGTTTGGTGTTGGGAGGCCACAACCAAACTCTAAGTTTGGTGTTGAACTCCCATATCCAAACTCTAAGTTTGGTGTTGGAGAGTCTCAACAATGCTCTGAACATCTGTGAGGCTCCATGAGAGCCCACTGTCAAGCTATTGACATTAAAGAAGCGCTTGTTGGGAGGCAACCCAATTTCTATTTATCTAACTATATTTTTCTTAGTTATATGTCTTTATAGGTTCATGATCATGTGGAGCCACAAAATAAACAAAAAAATCAAAAACGGAATCAAAAACAGCAGAAGAAAAATCACACCCTGGAGGAGCATCTGTCTGGCGTTCAGCGCCAGAACAGAGCATGGTTCTGGCGCTGAACGCCCAAAATGGGCAGCAACCTGGCGCTGAACGCCCAGAACAAGCATGGTTCTGGCGTTCAACACCAGAAATGGCAGCAAATGGGCGTTGAACGCCCAAAATGGCCACCAACCTGGCGCTGAACGCCCAGAGTTGTGTGCAAAGGCATTTTTACATGCCTAATGGGTGCAAGGATGTAAATCCTTGAACACCTCAGGATCTGTGGACCCCATAGGATCCCCACCTACCTCCACTCACTTCTTCTCACCACTCTCTTTCACACAACCCCATAAACACTCTTCCCCAAAAACCCTTAACCAATCACCTCAAACTCTCTTCCCCATCACCTCTTCACCACTCACATCCATCCACTCTTCCCCATAAACCTACCTCATAAACTCCACCTACCTTCAAAATTCAAAACCAATTTCCCACCCAAACCCACCCATATGGCCGAACCTTAACCCCCCTCCCTTCCCTAATATAAAGCCCTCCATTCTTCATCAAATTCACACAACACACCCCTCTACACCCTTCTTGGCCGAAAACACTTCCCACCCTCCCTCTCCTCCATTTTTTCTTCTTCTTCATCTATTCTTTCTTTTATTGCTCGAGGGCGAGCAATATTCTAAGTTTGGTGTGGTAAAAGCATAAGCTTTTTGTTTTTCCATTACCATTGATGGCACCTAAGACCGGAGAATCCTCTAAAAAGGGGAAAGGGAAGATAAAAGCTTCCACATCCGAGTCATGGGAGATGGAAAGGTTCATCTCCAAAGCCCATCAAGACCACTTCTATGATGTTGTGGCCAAGAAGAAGGTGATCCCTGAGGTCCCTTTCAAACTCAAAAGAAATGAGTATCCGGAGATCCGACATGAAATTCAAAGAAGAGGTTGGGAAGTTCTAACAAATCCCATCCAACAAGTCGGCATCTTAATGGTTCAAGAGTTCTATGCCAATGCATGGATCACCAAGAACCATGATCAAAGTAAGAACCCGGATCCAAAGAACTATGTTACAATGGTTCGGGGGAAATACTTAGATTTTAGTCCGGAAGATGTGAGGTTGGCGTTTAACTTGCCTATGATGTAAGGAGATGAACGCCCCTACACTAGAAGGGTCAACTTTAATCAAAGGTTGGATCAAGTCCTTATGGACATATGTGTAGAAGGAGCTTAATGGAAGATTGACTCCAAAGGTAAGCCGGTTCAACTAAGAAGATTGGACCTCAAGCCTGTAGCTAGAGGATGGTTGGAGTTCATTCAATGCTCAATCATTCCCACTAGCAACCGGTCTGAAGTTACTATAGACCGGGCCATCATGATCCATAGCATCATGATTGGAGAAGAGGTGGAAGTTCATGAGATTATACCTCAAGAACTCTACAAGGTGGCTGACAAGTCCTCCACTATGGCAAGGTTAGCCTTTCCTCACCTTATTTGCCACCTATGCAATTCGGCTGGGATTGACATAGAGGGAGATCTCTTCATTAAAGAAGACAAGCCCATCACTAAGAAAAAGATGGAGCAAGCAAGAGAGCCCATTCATGGAACTCAAGAGGCGTATGAAGCTCATCACCATGAGATCCCAGAGATGCCTCAAATGCACTTTCCTCTACAGAACTATTGGAAGCAAATCAACACCTCCCTAGGAGAATTGAGTTCCAATATAGGACAATTAAGGGTGGAACATCAAGAGCACTCCATCATCCTTCATGAAATAAGAGAAGATCAAATAGCAATGAAGGAGGAGCAACAAAGACAAGGAAGAGATATAGAAGAGCTCAAGGACATCATTGGTTCCTCAACAAGAAAACGCCATAATCACTAAGGTGGATTCATTCCTTGTTCTTATTTCTTCTGTTTTTCGTTTTCTATGTTATGTGCTTATCTATGTTTGTGTCTTCATTACATGATCATTAGTAGTTAGTAACTTTGTCTTAAAGTTATGAATGTCCTATGAATCCATCACCTCTCTTAAATGAAAAATGTTTTAATTCAAACCTACGGAATAGAAGCAATGATCCCAGTAGAGATTGAAGAAAGGTCGCACAAGGCAATCTACTATAATGAGGAAGCTAACTCCCAACTCCAAAGGGAAGAACTCGACCTACTCCCAGAAGTTCAAGAAAGAGCTCAAATCAGGGAAGAGGCATTAAAAAGGCGAATGGCTTCAAGATACAATCAAAAGGTGATACAGCGGGCCTTCATGGAAAATGACCTCGTCCTAATCCGAAATGATATAGGGAACGACTCGACCTGGAGAAGGAAAGCTGGCAGCAAACTGGAAAGGACCTTACCGAGTCATGGAAATACTCAGAAAAGGCTGCTACAGGCTGTCCGAACTCGACGGACGAGAGCTTCCCAGGTCGTGGCATGTCTACAACCTAAGAACGTACTATAGTTAAGGGTGATAAAGGACCTTAGGATAAGGCGCACTCTTTTTCTTGAAAAGGTTTTTAATGAGGCGCCAAGCCAAGGCCTGCTAACTACCTAACTTAATGAAAAACCCCTACATGTATATATTTGCATTTTCTTTTGAATAAATTTTATTCAGATTCTCTACAAGTTTTCAAGCCGCATTAATCTGAAACATTCACCGTCCGATTATAAAGCTACAGATCGGCAAAAGTGAAAATCGAATTCACTGCATGATCGCGACAAAAGACCCGCAAAGATGAAAACCAAATTCATCAGAGGTTGAACATACGAGGGTTAAAACCCAATTTCTACAAAAATCGACAAAAGTGAAAACAGAATAAGGCAAGAAGTTATCGAAAGTGATCCATAGAAAAGACCTGACGAGGTCTTACCAAAATGGATTGCTACAAAATAACTTACTGACGGACCGACAATAACAAGTCGGACCAGTCGCGTCGACTAAAAGTTATCAGTAAATCCCTAGAAAGAGGTCTGGCCAACCCTATAAAAGAGGATTGCTATAACTTAGAAGGGCCCAAAACGACAAAGGTCGGCTCACTACAAGAGTTATGAAAGTAATTCCTGAAAGAGACCTGAGCAAGGTCCAAGAAAGAGGATTACAGAAATAACTTGGAAGAGCTCGACATGATGAAGTCGGTCCAAGCAACAAAGAGTGATAAAAGTAATCCCTGAAAGAGACCTGAGCAAGGTCCAAGAAAGAGGATTACAGAAATAACTCGGAAAAGCCCGACATGACAAAGTCGGTCCAAGCAACAAAGAGTTATAAAAGTAATCCCTGAAAGAGACCTGAACAAGGTCCAAGAAAGAGGATTACAGAAATAACTCGAAAGAGCCCGACATGACGAAGTCGGTCCAAACGACAAAGAGTTATAAAAGTAATCCCTGAAAGAGACCTGAGCAAGGTCCAAGAAAGAGGATTACAGAAATAACTCGAAAGAGCCCGACATGACGAAGTCGGTCCAAACGACAAAGAGTTATAAAAGTAATCCCTGAAAGAGACCTGAACAAGGTCCAAGAAAGAGGATTACAGAAATAACTCGGAAAAGCCCGACATGACAAAGTCGGTCCAAGCAACAAAGAGTTATAAAAGTAATCCCTGAAAGAGATCTGAACAAGATCCAAGAAAGAGGATTACCTAGTAACTCGACAAGGCCCGACACGATGAAGTCGGCCCAGAAAGATGTAAAGCTACGAAAGGTAATCCCCAAAAGAGATCTGAACAAGATCCGAGAAAAAGGATTACCTAGTAAATCGACAGGACCCGACACGATGCAAGGCTCAGGACACAAATTACAATAGTCCCCCCGAAGAGACGTGAATGAGGTCCAAAAGCAATCAAAACCAAGCCAAAAGGTACCAAGACGAGTGCAAGCAGACACGATATAAAAACTACTAAGTTATGATAATAGCAAACTCCAGAGGCCGCCAAAATCAGTCCCGGAAGCTCGGGAACTACTTTGTTTTTTCAAAATAAAAGTTGCTAAACAAGCAACCCAAAAAGTATTAACAGTCAGCAAAACACCATTTACAAAAATAAAGAGTTCAAAAGCCCACAAGCCGGGCTATCAACATTAAACAGGAAGAAAACCCAGTCAACATTAGAAGATTTCTCAATAGCATCAACTTGGGGTGAAGGAGGACGAGCCTGAAGAGGCACCGCATCTACCGTGCCGTCATCTCGATTCAAGATTTGGCAATCCGGTTCCCCTTCCGGGCGGCTGATCCCGGCAGTAGAAGTAGGAGAAGTCAGCATGGTAGAGGTCTTGGTAGCAGGTAGTGAAGGGCGATCATCATCATCATCGTCGGGATCGTCAGGAACAATCTTACCATCCCTAACAATATTGTCCAAGCTAATAAGGAAAAGGTTGAGATCTGGCGCAAGAACTCGGAATTGCTCTTTCAGATTCTCATAAGCCGCAGTAACACTACCTACGAGATGACTTTGAAGTTCAGAGTAATCGGCCTGAACAGATTCCAACCTACTCCTGAGCTCCATCACCTCTCTATAAGTAGTAACATAGCTATCCTTATGTTTTTGAGCCGTATCCTCAGCCAGTTGTGCGGCAGCCGCCAGACCAACAGCCCGGGCCTTCTCCCCCTTCAGCTCTTTTTTCATCTCGGCTACTTCCACCTCAAGGTCCTCCTTCAAACCCTTGATTCGGTCAAATTTTGATTTTTCCTCCTCCATAAAAGCATTGGTAGCGTGAATAGGAAGATCTTGAGCAGTGCGGTATAAAGCCGCTCCCATGTGTGCCAGAGTAATACCACTCCAAGTAATAAATTCTAAATGACGAAGAATGGATACATCATCGGTAGGCATAACACCATAGGGAGCAATCTGTTGGTCTACAAACCCAACTGCATCAAATTCGGGAGGACCAAGATTAAACGGTTCGACAATCCGAGGTCTTTTTGGAGGAGGAGCAACTAGAGGAGCAGAGGTACCCACTGAAGTCGGAGGCGGGTCAGCCAAACGAACCCGGGGAATCAGGATCATCCTTCTCGGCCCATGAGAGCTCGGGACGGACGGCCTCGACAAAACTTGGGAGGACCCTTCCCCGACTACCTTGGCCGGGATGTTCTGAGCCGCGGTAGCCTTCCTTGCCTTCTTAAAGGCCTTCAGTGAGTCATTATTCTTTAACATCTCTGAAAAACAAGAAAAATACAAACGACTTATGAATACATAGAAAAGAAAGCAGAGAACAAAAGACATGAGAACACAATTCATAAAATACCCAGCACAGC
This sequence comes from Arachis ipaensis, assembly GCF_000816755.2. Lineage (NCBI taxonomy): Eukaryota > Viridiplantae > Streptophyta > Magnoliopsida > Fabales > Fabaceae > Arachis > Arachis ipaensis. The sequence goes on along the minus strand of NC_029790.2, from coordinate 8,108,179 downwards.
ACGAATCAAGGATGGATCCCCCAGAAATTTCTTGGTCTCGAGATAAGGAGGTTCCCCCTAAATATCCTCTAAGGCAGTAACAAAGGCCTGCTCAACCTCGTCTAACATCTCCCAGGTATACCTAGACACAACTACGTTCCTTTGCCACTCTAAAGGAAAACAAGGCTCGCTATTCTCATCCAGGAAGAAAGGACGAGCTCCCTCAACAGCTCGGATCATGAAGAAGTAATTCTTAAAATCGCGAAAAGACTCATCATACATGGAGAAGACTTTATGTCCCTGGGCCGACCTAAAAGAAATCCAAGAAGCTTTCTTTTTGGTAGTCCCAGGCTTGGTCAACACAAAGAGATACAGAAAAAGGGTTAAAGAGGGCTTAACACCAAACTCATGACAAACCATCTGAAAAATTTTAATAAAGTCCCAAGAATTCGGATGAAGCTGAGATGGGGCCACGTTGCAAGACCACAACAGGTCGACCTCAAAGGAAGTAAAAGGAAAGGTAATATCCATCTGGCTAAAGAAGAAATCGTATGCATAAAAGAAAGGACGCTCTCCCTGGGTCGAAGTAGGAAAACAGACCCTGTCATTAGAATCGGGTGCCACCAACTCATAGTTACGTTCTTGATCCTCACTACTACATATCCGATGGTGTTTCCTAAGCTCCGTACAGAATTCCGCATTAGCTAGGGATACACACAGCAACACCAGGGAGTTCAACCAGTCGGACATCCCCTCGGGAACCTTAGAGGACGCTTCGACAACATTTTTGCGAGACGACATGGCCAACTAATCCTACAAAGAAAAGGAAACGGGTTACTAACCCCCAAAAAAAAGCAAGTTCGGACAAAATGGAGCAACTCGGACAAACACGACCTTAAGCACACAAAGCAGTAAAAGGAAAACCCCAAGACGCACACCAAGGTCCAGGGGCATCCTTTGGAGGTAATGACAGAGTGAAGTCTCAGAAAAAGCTACAAAGATAAACCCTCTTTTCAAACAAAATAGCGTCCTAAGGAGAAAAAGGCAAAGGTCAAAGGAAAGTCATCAAAAACCATCGTCTCTATCAAAGAAAAGTCATCAACGAAAAACAAGTTATCAAAGGAGCAACCTTTTTCGAAATAGCAGTACGGAAATCAACGACAACACACGAAGCCCTAAAAAGAAGCCAAAACCAGGAAAATCACCCAAAACATGCATAAGGATGAAAGAAGACCAGGAAATAGGCATCACAGCAATAAACCAAGTACAGAAACTAAGGAAAAGGTCCAAACTTTCTAAACACACAAAATCAGAGCGTCATCAGAGAGTCAAAAACAAAGTAGCAGAAATAAATGGTGAAGAGAAAGCAAAACCAACCTGGAAGAAGGAGGAAAGCTTTGAAGAAAAAAGCTGAAAAGCAGAGCAGAGCAGCAAGAATTGACCGCGAAGCAGAAGCACCAGTGAATGCCAATGAGGAATGCAGGACAGGAAATGGCGAAAAAGAAGGGAAGTTACAGGAAAAAGAAAACCGTCTCTTGGATACAAAATTTGAAATAAAGGAAAAGAAAATAGGGGCATTAAAAACCAATTAACGAGGGCATTAAAACCCTCGCACGTTCTCAAGGCTGGCACGATAATACAAAGGCGCACGCTCTCAGTGGAAGCGAAACGTTCCACATTCAAAAGGAGCTCTACAAGGAAGAAGTCGACAAAATGCCCGAGCTCGGCTTCACCTAAAAAAGGGGTCAGAAAGACCGAGCTCGAGCAGGGGCACTGTTCATACCCTGGGTCGAGCTATCCGACCTGGGATGATTTAGCGACAAAGTGACCGACCTCTTTAGGTCCGACCATCTGATCTCTTATCAAAGAGGTCGGCCAAATCAACAGGAAAGCCCAATAAAGGGACCAGGTAGAGGAACACGGCCCGGATCCAAAGGCAGTCCAAGCCTACAAAGAGAAGGGCGGTTCCCATGAAGATAAGCTGACCTCACCTAGAAGGAAAGATAAGATAAGATAACTAACTTATCTTATCTAAAAAGGTCACGCCTCATCACTATAAATACACTGGAGCACCCAGGTATAACTCATACTCTGATTCTACTCAATACCTGCTTAATACCCTTGCTAACTTAAGCATCGGAGTCCCTTGCAGGTACCCCCCACCCTCTGGGAACGAAGGATCAGCATCCTCACCAAGTCTAATGAGTCAGCCACAACGACTCCAACCACCTCCCTCAGATCGGACCCCGCAGCTCCGATCAGCGTAGAAGATCTCATCCGAGATCGACCTATAGTTTCAGGTAACCCTCAGAACAGTTACAGAGGAAAAACCTTGAGTCTTTACTACAAGGCATTCTTCATTCACATGAAGGATCAACTCTCCTCTGTCGACATCAATCACAGCTCTTGCTGTGGCTAGGAAAGGTCTTCCTAGGATGATGGATTCATCCTCATCCCTCCTAGTGTCTAGGATTATGAAGTTAGCAGAGATGTAAAGGCCTTCAACCTTCACTAGCACGTCCTCTACTAGTCCATAAGCCTTTGTCATAGATTTATCTGCCATCTCTAATGAGAATTTAACAGCTTGTACCTCAAAGATTCCCAATTTCTCCATTACAGAGAGTGGCATCATGTTTATCCCTGACCCCAGGTCACACAGAGCTTTCTCAAAGGTCATGGTGCCTATGGTACAGGGTATTAAGAATTTACCAGGATCGTGTTTCTTTTGAGGTAAAGTTTGCTGAACCAATGTATTCAGTTCATTGGTGAGCAAGGGAGGTTCTTCCTCCCAAGTCTCATTACCAAACAGCTTGGCATTCAGCTTCATGATTGCTCCTAAATATTGGGCAACTTGCCCTTCAACAATGTCTTCATCCTCTTTAGAAGATGAATAGGCATCAGAGCTCATGAATGGTAAAAGGAGGTCCAATGGAATCTCTATGGTCTCTGTATGAGCCTCAGATTCCTTTGGTTTCTCATTAGGGTGTTCCTTACTGACCAATGGACGTTCCCTGAGGTCTTCCTCATTGGGATTCACGTCCTCCTCCTCTTCTAATGTTTCGGCCATGTTGATTACATCAATGGCCTTGCACTCTCCTTTGGGATTCTCTTCTGTATTGCTTGGGAGAGTGCTAGGAGGAGTTTCAGTAACTCTTTTACTCAGCTGACCCACTTGTGCCTCCAAGTTTCTAATGGAGGACCTTGTTTTATTCATGAAACTGAGAGTGGCCTTGGACAGGCCAGAGACTATGTTTGCTAAGCTAGAGGGATTCTGCTCAGAATGCTCTGTCTGTTGCTGAGATGATGATGGAAAAAGTTTGCTATTGCTAAACCTGTTTCTTCCACCATTGTTATTATTGAAGCCTTGCTTCTGTTGATCCTTCCATGAAAAATTTAGATGATTTCTCCATGAAGAATTATAGGTGTTGCCAAAGGCTTCACCCATGTAATTCACCTCTGCCATTGCAGGGTTCTCAGGATCATAAGCTTCTTCTTCAAAAGATGTTTCTTTAGTACTGTTGGGTGCATTTTGCAATCCATTCAGACTCTGAGAGATCATATTGACTTGTTGGGTCAATATTTTATTCTGAGCCAGTATGGCATTCAGAGCATCAATTTCAAGAACTCCTCTCTTCTGAGGCGTCCCATTACTCACAGGATTCCTCTCAGAGGTGTACATGAATTGGTTATTTGCAACCATTTCAATGAGTTCCTGAGCTTCTGCAGGCATTTTCTTTAGGTGAATGGATCCACCTGCAGAGTGGTTCAGTGACATCTTGGAAAATTCAGACAGACCATCATAGAATATATCTAAGGTGGTCCATTCTGAAAGCATGTCAGAAGGACACTTTTTGGTCAGTTGCTTGTATCTTTCCTAAGCTTCATAGAGGGACTCACCTTCTTTCTGTTTGAAGGTTTGAACATCCACTCTAAGCTTGCTCAGCTTTTGAGAAGGAAAGAACTTGGCTAAGAAAGCCGTGACCAGCTTATCCCAAGAGTCCAGGCTATCTCTAGGTTGTGAGTCCAACCATGTTCTAGCTCTGTCTCTTACAGCAAAAGGGAAAAGCATAAGCTTGTAGACCTCAGGATCAACTCCATTGGTCTTAACAGTATTACAGATCTGCAAGAACTCAGTTAAAAACTGATAAGGATCTTCTGATGGAAGTCCATGAAACTTGCAATTCTGTTGCAGTAGAGAAACCAATTGAGGCTTTAGCTCAAAATTGTTTGCTCCTATGGCAGGGATTGAGAAGCTTCTTCCATAGAAGTTGGAAGTTGGTGTAGTGAAATCACCAAGCATCTTCCTTGCATTGTTGTTTGGTTCGGCCATAATTGTTTTTTTTTGCTGCTTCCTTTTCAAAAATTTCAGTGAGGTCCTCTTCAGAGTTTTGTGCTTTAGTTGCTCTTAGCTTCCTCTTCAGAGTCCTTTCAGGTTCAGGATCAGCTTCAACAAGTATGCCCTTGTCCTTGTTCCTACTCATATGAAAGAGAAGAAAACAAAAAAAATATGGAATCCTCTATGTCACCGTATAGAGATTTCTTGAGGTGTCAGAGGAAAATAAGAATAGAAGGGTGAGGTAAGTGAAGAGGAATTCGAACATAATGAGAGATGGAGTTCGAATTGGCACTGGAGGAGGAATGTTAGTGTTTTAAATAGAAAAGGATGAGAGGAAGGGAAAAATTTTCGAAAACTAAGTTTTAAAAAAAATAAATTTTAAATTAAAATTTGAAAAACTGGAAGTGGTTTTCGAAAATTGAAGTGAAAAAGGTAGTTAGGTGGTTTTGGAAAAGATAAGAAGTAAATTTGAAAAAGATAAGAAGTTAGAAAAATTTTTGAAATTAAAATTTTAAAAAAGATGTGATTTGAAAAAGATATGAATGTAAAAGATATGATTGAAAAACAACTTAAAAAGATTTGATTTTTTTAAAAATTATGACTTGATTAGCAAGAAACTAAAGAAATGATTCTAAATTTCAAATGTTGAACCTTTCTTAACAAGAAAGTTACAAACTTGAAATTTTTGAATCAAGATTTTTTAAAATAGTGAAAGAGAAATAAACAAGATTTGATTTTTGAAAAAGATATGATTTTGAAGGATATGATTGGAAAAGATAAGATTTGAAAAAGATATGATTTTGAAAAACTTTGAAGATTTGAAAAAGATTTAATTTGAAAACAAGATTCCTCCCCTAGTGTCATCCTGGCGTTAAACGCCCAGGAGCTGCTTGTTTTGGGCGTTTAACGCCCAATTGGTGCACGTTTTGGGCGTTTAAACGCCCATTTAAATGCCCAGCCATGTACCCTGGCTGGCGTTTAAACGCCAGTTTTCCTTCTTTACTGGGCGTTTTAAATGCCAAGCTTTTTCTCTGTAATTCCTCTGCTTTATGTTCTTGGATCTTCATTTTGCTATATCATTTATCTAAAAAGATATATTTTCAATTTTGAAAAATAACAAAATGAGTCAAAACATATAAATCTTGGATCAAAACACAAGATATATGCAAGAACATTGTGAATGTCAAGATGAATCACCAAGAACAATCTTGAAGATTATGATGAACATCAAGAACTTAGTTTTCAATAAAAGAAAACATGTAAGACACCAAACTTAGAAATTTTTCATGTTTGGGCTCTATGAATGCAAGAATACACATGAAAAACATCATGCAATGCAAAACAAGAAATCATGAAGATCAAACAAGGAAATTCATCAAGAACAACTTGAAGATCATCAAGAACACAATGCATGTGTTTCAAAAATTGCAAGATAATCAAAATCATGCAATTAACACCAAACTTAAAATTTGGCACTAGATTCAAACAAGAAACATGAAATATTTTTGGGTTTTTATGATTTTATGAATTTTTTTTTTGAAAATTTTTTCAAAAATAAAAAGCTTTAAAAATAAAATAAAATTACCTAATCTGAGCAACAAGATGAACCGTCAGTTGTCCAAACTCGAACAATCTCCGGCAACGGCGCCAAAAATTTGGTGCGCGGAATTGTGATCTCTAACAATGGCGCTCAACTTGGTATGCGCGTTCATAATCTCAGCACTTTCTTCACAACTCCGCACAACTAACCAGCAAGTGCACTGGGTCGTCCAAGTAATAAACCTTACGTGAGTAAGGGTCGATCCCATGGAGATTTTTTGTATGAAGCAAGCTATGGTCATCTTGTAAATTTCAGTCAGGCAGATTCAAATGGTTATAGTGTTTTAATAATTAAAAAATAAATAAATAATAAAATAGGATAGAGATACTTATGTAATTCATTGGTGAGAATTTCAAATAAGTGTATAGAGATGCTTTGTTCCTTTTGAATCTCTGCTTTCCTACTGCCTTCATCCAATCCTTCATACTCTTTTCCATGGCAAGCTGTATGTTGGGTTTCACCGGCGTCAATGGCTACCTCTCGTCCTCTCAGTGAAAATGGTCAAACTATGGGTTACGTAGGGCTAATCATCTGTCGGTTTTCGATCATGTAGGAATAGGATTTACTATCCTTTTACATCTGTCACTACGCCCTACAGTCGCGAGTTTGAAGCTCGTCACAGTCATCCCATCCCAGATCCTACTCGGAATACCACAGACAAGGTTTAGACTTTCGGGATCTCAAGAATGCTGCCAATGGATTCTAGCTTATACCACGAAGACTTTGATCTCAAGGAATTGAAGGCTCTGTTGTCAGGAGAGGCAATCAATCACGCATGAACCAGAAATCCAAGAGATACACGCTCAATCTAAGGTAGAACGGAAGTGGTTGTCAGGCACGCGTTCATAGGTGAGAATGATGATGAGTGTCACGGATCATCACATTCATCAAGTTGAAGTACGAGTGAATATCTTAGAATAAGAATAAGTTTGAATTGAATAGAAAATAGTAATAATTGCATTCATACTCGAGGAACAGCAGAGCTCCACACCCTTAATCTATAGTGTGTAGAAACTCCACCGTTGAAAATACATAAGTGATGAAGGTCCAGGCATGGCCGAATGGCCAGCCTCCCCAAATAAGAAAATATAGCGTACTGAACTCTCTATGATCCGAAGATCAGCTCCCTCGGATGTCTAATACAATAGTAAAAGGTTCTATTTATAATGAAACTAGCTATTAGGGTTTACAGAATTGAATAAATGATGCAGAAATCCACTTCCGGGCCCACTTGGTGTGTGCTTGGGCTGAGCATTGAGCTTTACACGTATAAAGACTTCTCTTGGAGTTAAACGCCAGGTTGTAACTTTTTTCTGGCATTTAACTCTAGTTTGTAACGTGTTTCTGGCATTTAACTTCAGAATAGGGCAGAGAGTGGGTGTTTGAACGCCAGTTTGCGTCGTCAAAACTCGAGCAAAGTATGGACTATTATATATTGCTGAAAATCCCTGGATGTCTACTTTTCAACGCAATTGAGAACGCACCATTTGGAGTTCTGTAGCTCCAGAAAATCCACTTCGAGTGCAGGGAGGTCAGAATCTAACAGCATCTGCAGTCCTTTTTCAGCCTCTGAATCAAATTTTTGCTCAGATCCCTCAATTTCAGCCAGAAAATACCTGAAATCACAGAAAAACACAAAAACTCATAGTAAAGTCTAGAAATATGAATTTTGCATAAAAACTAATAAAAACAACCCAAAAAGTAGCTAGATCCTACTAAAAACTACCTAAAAACAATGCCAAAAAGCATATAAATTATCTGCTCATCAATAAGTAAACACGCAGAGTCCATAATATCTTCATTGTTTTTCATACTTGGAAAAATGCCCAAAATCCTATCTTATGTACACCAAGTTTTCTATCAATAATTAGTATATAAACCAGCCAAGCTAGCTAGCTGCGGAAACTAGTTAAGCACTACTTTCAAGTTTCACATAAATAATAATACAAAGGAAACCTCTATATTCTGTTGCAATTTGTTAAACATAACAGGTACCAATCAGTCAAACTAAAAATGGAATAAAGACTCATGTATCTATATGTTTGTTAGAACTTAGTAACTCCTCTTGACTTCAACATTTCATTCATTAATCAGAGTTTTTGGAAATTAGAATGTCATCAAATATACTATATTATCAATTATCCAACAATATCCAAAACTCACATAATATTGCTTATTTCACTTTAATATTACTAATAATAGGCAAAAGATGCAGTGGTGAGAAGTTGTCAATGCAGGTAAGTATTTGTTATAACACATTTACAATATTATGGTTACATGAGGCTCAAATCATTCTTATTAAAACCCTTTTCCTAACTAGGAGAATGATCAATTCCACTACTCACATATGCAAAAGATGAATGGATACAATATTAATAAATCAAATTTATCAGAGTGGAATCAAATTTCCAAGCTTAGAGGCAGACCATAGATGCAGGATAGAATGCAAAGAGCACAATGGAGATCATTATGAAAACTGTAGCGTTTGTATGTCTGTAGTTCTGTACACGCACCTAAAAGGAATGATGACAACTACTTTGCATCTATATATCAGGATTAGTCCAGAACCTTGTAACTAGATTAGTCTATTTAATTTCACACTTTAAAAGCAACATACACAGGGAGGGGAGTCAGTGATGGTTCAAAGGCTAATGTGATTTTCTTTCCTCTCAACCAAAATATTGCTTGATTCAATCCAAGTCACACGATTACCCTTCAAGTTCAACTATCTATAGCAGGTTTAAGAAGGCAATATAAATTTGATGATCGATCGTAAGAAAAAGGGGAGAAAAAACAACAATCAACAATTGATTGAGCATCAAAGAATCCGTAAAATTAAATCAATCCAATGGTATCAACATACTTTTTTGTTCACTCAAACCACTCAACCTTGTTTCTCAGCTCCACACTCATCACACAAAGCTAATAGTACTCTATCTGTCTACACAATAAGAGATTGACTCAAGGGTGAGAGATAGACGATATTAACGTGAACCAATCAAGTCTCCATACTGAATATAAAAATTAACAGAGCAATTCATCCTTGATGATCATGGACAGATGTATTATACTATAATTTTTGTGATCTTTTGGAAGATAAACTTGCAATCTGCTAATTAATCGTACTGAATGAAATCCCTAACTCAAAACAGCTTCAATTAACCACAATTTATAGAACATATAGACAAATACATGTTCAGAACTCTGAACCAATAATGAAAACCAGAAGAAAAGCTCAATGTGGAAGAACAAACCAGTGAAAGGGGGAGGCAGCGATAGCTAGGATTCGCGCACGGTGGAGGACGGTGTCGCGGTTTCACGCAGTATCGATGAGATGCTCAACTTCGTCGCCGGTGATAGAACCACGGTTGGCTGCTGAACGATTCGACAGCCAAGACGGAAGCGCCGGGTGGAGCAGATGGTACGCGGCTCTGCTCCCGCTCGTGTTTGGCGCGTTACCAAAATCAAGTGACGGGTTTCTGCAAAATTGGGGGGAAGCGGGTTTCAATTAATGACAGTAAGGTAAATTTATTGCTATATAGGGAATCAATACATAAAGATATGTTATCGTAATAAAATATCACACTATAAATAATTATATTTGTCAAGTAAATTTATTTATACTATATATCTATTATATTATTTTATATAAAATTAAAATCTACTCTTCTAATTTAATATTATATATATATTTACTTCTTACATTGTCTAAAATTAAATTGAAATTATGTTTAAAATCGTAGTTTTTTTTTAATATATATACATATACATAAATAATTCTATACATATACATAAATAAAAAAATATATGAATTATATTTTGTTAAACTCTATGTTACCGGTTATTAAAAATATTTAAATCACATATATTAATTATTTTTTTATAATTATTTCGTTTTATATATATGATTTTTTTATTCTACAATCGAGTAATAATTTTTTATTTTTTATATTCATGCATATTCTCCCATCCCTTTTTATATGCATGATTAACAATTTTTTTAAAATGTGATATTTTAATTTTTTTCACGTATTTTTATATATTAGCAAGAAAGCAAAATCATGTATTTTGACTCTTTTTGCTTTTTCACGTCCTAATCTTAATTAATCAATTTTGTATCTACACAATATAATTAAACTTTTAATCATTCTAATTTATTGATCAATTACATTTCTCTTAATAATTGTATTACTAATCTAAAATATAAAAAAAGTGATACATATATCCAAAAAAGAAAACAAACTTAAAAATAAAAAAAATTCATATTAAAAAGTTTAAAAATAACATATCCAAAAAGAATAGTCATAATATATAAATTGAGACAACAATTTAAATTTCTCTAAAACTAATTTAATCAATTAACCAATATTAGAACTAAATTATTTAAATAATATTTAATCTATTCTAATCCTTAGATACGTATCGATTAGAATCATTCTCGTAACAACCAACCGAAATAACATCAGATGATCGAACACTTAGAATCCGTAAAAATTTAGACCATCTTCTTGTTAAAATTGTCAAATTAAATTGACTTTTATTCTCCTCAATCGCATTGCATTAATGCATCAGAAGGCCGGTAGTTTCTGAAAAAAAATCATAATATGTTATAAAATTATTTTTTAATACAAAAAGTTTAAGAGAAGAAAATTTAAATATAGTACCAATCTTTGAATTGCATCTTCAAGATTGGCATGAACTTTACAAAACTGAACCAAAATTGAGAAAATTCAATCTCATTATATGCTCCACTTCGAATATTTTCGAACAAACGTAGAAAATGTGGAGGGGATGTGACTTGAACTTGACCTACAAAACTCCTTAGAAACAATTTTCCAATCAAAAAAGAATAATATATTAGAAAAAAGAATGCTTTAATTCTTAGATTTAGACTCACTAACCACAAAGAAACTATATATAGCCTTTAGTAGTACAAAAATAATTATAGAAATTAATTATTGCAATATCAATTTACTACTATAAACGTTAGTATCATATTTATAGCAATTAGAATTATAAATTTATATTTAATTTTTTATATAATTATAATTAAGATATTTTTTTAAATTAGTATAATTATGCATTATTCATTAAATGATGATTGTAATATAATTTTAATAAAGATATTTTAAATTTAGAAGAGAGAATAGTACTTTTATTTTGAAAAGAAAATAAATTCATGAGGAATTGACACTTTACTTTCATTAGTTGGGGGAAAATCCAATTTTAGTATATTAAATAGATTATTTTATATAATTATAATAAAGATATTTTCTTAAATTAGTATAATCATGCATTATTCATTAAAATGCTAATTGTAATATAATTATAATAAAGATATTTTTCTAAAAATAATTTTAGAAGAAAGAATAGTGCTTTCATTAAATGAGAATAGTATTTTCTAAAAATAAAGATATTTTCCTAAATTAGTATAATTATGCATTATTACTTAAATGCTAATTATAGTATACTTATAATAAAGATACTTTTATAAAATAAACTTAGACGAGAAAATAGTGCATTCATTTTGGCGGGAAAATAGATTCATGAGGAATTGACATCTCACTTTAATTAGTTGGGAAAAAACCTAGTTTTAGTATATTAAGTAGATACAAATTTTTTTTAGTACCCTCAGCAGAAATATTTAAATACTTACTACCAACAGTTTCATACACGATGAATGATGCATAGGATTCTTCATCAGCAACCTTTAAATTTAGTGAATACCTATAAATAAAGAAAAAATATATTATCGCGAATCTCATTTAATAAAAACTGGAATAAAGTTTATTTCACAAATAATGCACACTTTGGAGTAAAATTCTGTGATTCAACTTTGCACCTAAAACATTTGTAACCATCTCCTTCTTCTCTCATAGCCAAAGGACAAACATTGCAACTCTTGTACCACCAAGATTTTTCCGAAAAAAAAATCCTTTACTACTCCAATGGTCACACAAACCGTTTTCTGAAATTTAGTAGTTTAATCAATTAAAACAATGTCACCAAATGATTACACTCCATAAAAAAATATGGTATAAGAAAATTTTAGAATGTAATCAAGTTATATATAAAAACCTCTATAAGATCCCTAATCTCAGAAATTGGTTTGTACGGAGTCTTATTCAAAAAATCATCTTCCTCTAAATATGGAGCTCTTTTTTCAATGCGTGCAACCGGTGTTGGTGTCCTTATCTCAATAACCATTATCCTTTATTCACGCAAAATAAAATTTGCGTTACAATGTTAAAGATGTAACCATACACAACTATACTTACAATATAACTGTAATTTTAATAAACCAACAAAAATTCTAACCTTTGTCTGAATTTTGTAACTTCTTCCAAATCAACATTGATCATCAACACAGAGTTATATTTTGTATTTGAGACTCCCATTTTTTTTGCATTACACAAAAAATAATAATATTAGACCTTCAAAATAAAGATCACTTTACCAAATTATTTTCAAATGAGTCAAAAACTAACAGTACATCAAAAGAGACAAAAACACAACGAAGAGGAGGACAAAAGTGTAAGATTAAAAAAACCGAACAAATAGCTGTTCCGGAATGACGAAAGGGTGCTGTGGAGACGGAGCGGTAAGACGCATGACAGCGGTTCTAGAACGGGGCGGCGATGGCAAGCACACGCGACGGGTTTCTTTTTCAAGTAATTGAATAGCCGCTAGGTTTCTCATAGTAAGTGAGGGGAATCGCTACCCAATAACGTGACTTTTCAAGGGAGGAGGGGAAGGTAGAATTATGAGGGTAGGCGAGGGAGTTGAATCACTTAATGGTTAGGTTAGAGAGTGTTTGTTTTATATATTATCCACATTAATTATATGCCAAAATTTGTAGGAAAGAGATAAAAAAGGAGATATATAAATATGTATAATATTATTGCTATATATGAAGCAGGTTTATATTGCTATAATTATAGAGACTTACTATAATTATATCAAATTTAATTATGACTGTAAATAAATAAAATAGAAAACAATCAAAACTATTTTTTTATAGTCAAAATTTACTGTAAATATAAAAAATAAAATCACTAATGATTAAAAATTTGAGTGAAAAATAAAACTTCATAATAAAAATTTAATTTGTTAATTAATTAATATTATCTCCATATAATATTATTATTATTATACACTGATTAAAATTGTGAATATATACTGATAAAATTATTACATATGAATGAGAATTAGAATTATATCAATTATATCAATTATATTAATTTGAAATTATTATAATTCACGTGATAATAAATTTTACCTATAAAACATCTAAAATTAAATAATATTCAAGTATAATTAGGTGACAATTATAATTCAAATTATTGCATATGAAGTCACGTGAATTATTATTATAATTAATATAATTGCTATATACTCTAAATCTTATCGATTATATCAATTTAACTATATCAATTATATTCAAATTATTAGTCAATAATTTTAATGGAAATTTTTGCTATAATTAGGTTATTCTTATGTTATTATCTTATGTTATTATCTTGTATTAATCGTTATAATTAATTCAATAGAGATATTTATTCAGTATATATGTTATCTATATTAATTATATGCCAATATTTGTAAGAATGAGTTAAAAAAAGAGATATATAAATATATATAATATTATTGTTATATAAAAATAGATATAAATATATATAGACTATATTATAAAAAAAATAAAGCCTATATATAGGAATAATAAAAAACACAAGTAATAACACATCATATATTAATTTTTTTAAAATTATATAATTTTGTCATATCATGATTAGAATCATTATCTTCAATCATGATAAGAGAAATCCCGGACAACGAATAAGAATATTATACCTAATATACACATATTAAAATAGAAATATATGTCTTGAAATTTAGAAATATAAATTCTATTATATCTTCCTAAACAAATCTAAACAACTCTACACTAATAGCCCGTGCTATGTCGTGTTAATTGACAACATATACTAAACTTAACATGTCTAATTGTATATTAACTTGACATGTCTAATTGAACATTAATCAAATATATTTATAAAATTCTTTTAATTTAGTTATTTTTTTCAATTATATAAACTCTGATACCAATATGATATAGTGACTAAATTAATAAATTTTCATAAACATATTTGATCAGCGTCTAATCGAACATGTTAATTACGTATTATGTTTAACATTTTACATAATTAATAGCGGACAAAAATTATTAATGGAATAACTAAAAAGATAAATATGGTTAATTTATAATCTTTAAAAAATTAATTTAATGGATCAAATCCGTTAAAGAACGAATTTAGAGAAAATCTCAATTTTTATGTCACCCATTAAGTATTTATGTAGATAAGGGAAAATGGTTAGTTCAGAGTTATTAATGTGAGATAGCTCTATGGTTAAGGCCAATTTATAGCGTTAAGCTCTGCACAAAATCTGATTCACTTTCTTACTTCTCTGTCTCCCAAGTAACATGATGTCACAACTCACATGTATGAACCTTTGCAGAATTGGAACACCATTGTGTTTCAGACTTTCAGTTTCATCCTAAATTTGCAATTATTCTTAAGGGAAAAAAAAATCTTTATATCTTTATCTGTGTTCTCTTCACTTCTCTATATGTCTCTATCTCTATTGGTTACTACTCACATGTCACAAAAGAAAAGAACTCTCCTCTCTTTTCTCTCCTTGCATTGAGGATTGGGCTACTTGGGTTGTTAAAAGTTCCAAACTTTGTTTCATTTCTTTTCATGGTGGTCCATTCCCTTGTGCTTGGTTTTGGTTTTGACAACCCCTTTTCATCATTTTCTTTTTCCTTTCATTCTGTGCCATGGCGTTAATACTACCCAAATGATGATGCTGGAAGTGCAAGTGTAGCAAAGTAAGCAAATGCATTTACGTTAAAGCTTTGAGCTTTTGCAAGTTTAAAGTTGAATGAACCATAAGAAAAAAAGAGGGTGTTTGACAAGACAACCCCTTGAGCTCATTGAAGGTCTTAGTTTTCATGCATATGTTCACAATGCTTGATTTTTGAGGATATTTTTTCTTTATTCTCTTTTTCTTTTTTAATCAAATAAAGTTTTGTTATTCCCAATGAGGAACTGTTACGAGCTTGACTCTACAGGGTTTTCATTTTGTTTACTACAATAATATTAAACAGAAAAAGGGTAAAAAATCTAAACAAGCCAAAGGGAGATCAATTTGATACAAATAAGCCAAAACAAAATCTGATTCATCAATCAACCAACGGACATTTCTATATAGTTCGAACCAAATAGGTTCGAACTCACTTTCCACATAATTCGAACCAAATAGGTTTGAATTACACGTATAGACCAAAGCAACATAATTCGAACCAAATTGGTTCGAACCCTAACTTGATAATTCGAACCTAATAGGTTCGAATTACACTGAGCATATATTTACCAAGTAATTCGAAATATGTTGGTTCGAATTAGTAAGAATTCGTTCCAACAAGCAATTTAAGTTACGAACATAGTTTCCGCATCATGTCTTAGTAAGACTCGTACAGTTATTTTTGCTGGTGTTCATTAGACATACATTTCGTTTAAAACTGCGGTGACAAAACATATTCATTAACTAAAAATCCATTCAAAGTACATCGCACTAACGTTAACAAATTTTATCAGTCACCAACTACAAGTAAGAAAACCGATAACAGTGGAATCTAAACGCGAAATTGAAATAACAAAAGTACCAAAGCCACCAATACACCTAATCATGCCCCCCGTGTGTGCTCTGCTCCTCCGAGCTGTGGGCAACTCTGACGTGTGTGGCCGGGCTGCCGACAAAGCCCACATCTCTTTGGCCGGTTCGGATCTGCCTCGTCCATATTGGTCCGTATCCGAGTGGACCTGGGACGACCCTCTCTCGCACGCCTCTTATTGGGGTCAGGTATGACAGTCGGCCCGTCATATGGTGGCCAGAAACCCTCCGGAATGGGAGGTGTGAAACCCATCTGATACACACTGAAGACCGAACTAAGACGATACACCTGGTGGACGTAAGGCTCCCATGTAAGCCGTGAGTAGGCACAGCATGCCAGTGCGTGGGGACAAGGGAAATGAAGTGCCTGGAAGTATCCGCAGTCACATGTGTGAGATGCAAGCGAGACTCTGTAGGTACCCAGTGAGAAAGAACCAGTCGGAGTTGTCTCTGCGACGGTGAACTCGGAGTTATCCCTGTCGTACACAGTAACCGTGAAGCACCTAGCCGTCTTCAAGTTGGCCTCTATACACTTCACCAAGTGCTGACTAAATTGTTGTCCGGTTCCCATCTGCGCCTCAGCCTCCCTCCCTTTGCGAACAAATAATTCGGCCAACCTTCCGTATGTTGCCTTCACTAGGGAGCACACAGGAAGGTTTCTGACACCCTTGAGGATCGAGTTCACACATTCAGATATATTCATCGTCATGTGTCCGAATCTACGCCCCTCATCACAATGCTGTGTCCACAAGGAATACTCAATCCGGTTAGCCCAGTCACACATCGTCGGGTCTTCGGACCTAAGAATATCAAACCAATACTGGAACTCGACCTCGGTCTTAGCGTACGCCGCATTCACAAGTAGCCTCCTTGTGTCTTTGCCCTTGAAGGTGAGGGCGAAATTTGCCGCAACATGTCGAATGCAGAATGCCCGGTATGCAGACGGAAGTAACCAGCCTCCGTCAGGAGCCTTAAGGGCGGCCTTGATGCCGTTATGCCTGTCCGAGATAACCAGCAGACCCGGCTGCAGTGTCACATGCTCACGCAGGTGGGAGAGAAAGAAGGACCACGACTCAGCATTCCCACCCTCGACTAATGCGAAGGCAACAGGGAGTATGTTGGAGTTCCCGTCCTGTGCAATCGCGATAAGCAACGTTCCCCCATACTTGCCATACAGATGGGTGCCGTCAATACTAACTAGAGGCTTGCAATGACGGAATGCCTCAATACATGGTGGAAAGGTCCAGAATAGTCTGTGAAAATAAGCTCGAGACTCGTCCAACTGTCCACCGACACGAACAGGGCTCGTCCTTAGCACTGCAACAGTACTAGGCATCGTCAACCGGACACCTAACACCCACCTTGGGAGCTCGTTGTACGACTCATCCCAGTCACCATAGATGAGGGCAATAGCCTTCTGCTTCACCAACCAGACCCTCCTGTAAGTCGGCCTAAACCCAAAGTGTGCGGCGGTGCATTTAGGAGCACCTTGATGCTGACGGATGCATCAGCCCTAACCATTGGCATAATGAATGCCGATATCATATGGTAATCCAAACTCCTGTGGTCGCTGGAAATGGAGGTGGCGAGACAAGTATGCGGTCCGTTGTAACGTTTAACCTCCCAAATCTCCTTGCGCTGTCGGAGACTGAGCCGAATCAACCATGTGCACCCATTGCCAAACTCGGAACACTTGCCCACATACCGGCGATAGTCAGACTCCACGACCTTGTACTGTACCCCTCGCCGGATGCTGTAAGTCTTGACACTTAACAGGGCCTCTTCTTTATCCGGAAATTGCTGACCAACCTGAAACTCTGTCAGACCTGCAGACCCTTCAGCATCTCTAGCGCCAAATCCAGCCGGCTGCCCAGCAACCCCCTCTTGCCTCATGGCATCCAAGTCCAAAGAGGAAAAATGTGGAGGGTACTGCTGCGTGCCGGAGCTAAAACCACCGCCCACCCCAGCAGGATCAGTTGCTCCAACATCATCGCCACTGTCATCAGCAATCATATCCGGCTCGACATCATTGTCCTCTGGATCATCCAAGAATCCATCTCCAACCCAAGCCGGTGCAGCATACTGTAAAGATGTCGGCAGATACTCCCCTTGTCCGACCTCGTCGCCTACACTGCCGTGGAGATCAACAGCGAACGAAGGGGAGGCGACAGGTTGGACGGGTGGCTCGTACGCAGGGACGAAGGAAGATGCAACGGCAGGTCTGGAGCTAGAACCGGCTACCGTGGCTAAAGTGGTGGTATTCCGGTTCGAACCCCCCGAGCTGGACACCGCGTCAACCAACTTTGCCAACAGTTCTGGTGTCCTCACCTCTGGAAACTGCCGGCGACAATGAAACATTACCTGCAAGTCCTCATCACTCCCGATCGTGAAACAATCATACTTTATGGTGTTCTGGAGCACCGTGATTGGAAATCGATAAAAAAAACTTCTTAACCCGTTTCACACCTTTCAGACCAAGTTTCAGCAGTACAGAGCTAACAAGGTCCTCATACCTCGTCGTAGGCGTGACGATAATACAGAGAAGATCCTTATCAGTGAACTTCACACCGGAACGAGTTTTCTTCTTAATGGATCCTCTGTGGTGAACCAACACTGCGAAACTCTCCTCACTAGCCATGTAAACCACCTCTAATGAAAGCAACTGACGTTCAGACCATATATATACAGCTCTGGTCCTCACTAATTCGAACCACTCTGGTACGAAATATGCTCAGTGTAATTCGAACCTATTAGGTTCGAATTATCAAGTTAGGGTTCGAATCAATTTGGTTCGAATTATGTTGCTTTGGTTTATACGTGTAATTCGAACTTATTTGGTTCGAATTATGTGCAAAGTGAGTTCGAACCTATTTAGTTCGAACTATATAGAAATGTCATTTGGTTGATTGATGAATCAGATTTTGCTTTGGCTTATTTGTGTCAAATTGATCTCCCTTTAACTTGTTTAGGTTTTTTACCCACAGAAAAGTGTATGATATGTTGATATCTTTGTTTTGTATTCTTATTTTTTAGCTTAATGTTCAATGTCCAATAGAGTAGAGTGATAGAAAAACAATATATGATAATAGAGAAAAAGAAAGGTTTGGATCTCATCCCTAGTGTCTTTTTTCTCTTCTTTGTTTGATAGTTGCCAAATTATGTTTCTGTATCTTCTAAATCAACAAGATGTCAGTTACCAGTTCTTTCTTGTGGCTTGTCTCTCACATTGTTTTGGATTTATTCTTTTTCTTCATTCATCCAATTCACTGTTTTTCTACTTTTTAATTGAAATGACATTTGGGACTGTGCAGAGTGAAAAAACTAGTACTGAACTTTGAGTGGCTGAGAGCTAAAATAACCTTTATCTTAAGTCATATCAGTGGCAATTGAAACTCATGGTTACTGTTTCTTTTGGTGTAGAGGGGTTCCTCTAAGGTCATGTCAACACTAAATCCAGCTAGTTGGATCCATGTTTTGACTTGGAGGTTGATTTGAAGGCTCAAAGGCAAAGCCAATGCAAAACTGAAAAGGCATGTTCTTTGGTTCAGTGAGCAGTGCTTTTCAATCTTCATGGATTTCTTTTTTCTCACACTTGAAATCTACATTGCACTGTGAGCTGGGGAATGCAGCATGTTGCTTTCTGAGCCAAAATGGTCACATGGATTCTTCACGGATTTGATACTATTTTGGGAACCTAGCTACATGCAGAAACCATCTTGTTCTTGAGTGAAGAAAAATCAAGTTCATGAGGAAGTTAAAAAGAGGGTTTGTTTGCATTTGATTAAAAGGGTCTTATTACTGGTTTCTCTGCTATTGCTTGATGATTGAAAAGGTGGGGTGGGGCCAAAGGAGTGACTTTGATCATGTTCATCTGATATGCTTCTCCAACTTCTTGTTTAGGATATACAAATACATGTCTTTGATGGTTATTCACTGAAACCTGTTGTAGCTTTTTGTGGGATTGTTGGTGGTGGTGGTGGTGATGAGTCGAGAACAGCATAAGCGAGGGAAGGAAGAAAAAAGTTCAGATGGTGTTGAGAAGGTTATTGTTGCTGTTAAGGCATCAAAGGAAATTCCAAAGACAGCACTTGTTTGGTCTCTGACTCATGTTGTTCAACCTGGGGATTGCATTACACTAATAGTGGTTGTGCCTTCTTCACAAAGTTTTGGTAAACCTTCTATTTGCTTCCATATGCTCATTGTTTCTGTGCTTTCTTTCCTTTTTGTCAGATAATACTTCTCTTTTACAAAGTACTGAATAGTTTAGATGCTGTCCTATGTGGCACTCACAGGTTCTAGCATTCAAGTTGTTATTGTTCTTGATTGAGAATTTTGAAACATAACTATTTTGTTTGGTATCTTTTACCAATATTTTTGTGCAAATATGTAGGAAGAAGATTATGGGGTTTTCCAACGTTTGCCGGTGACTGTGCCAACACCCAAAAGAAATCTCATTCACCAACTAGTTCAGAGCAGAAGAGTGAGATTACTGATTCTTTCTCTCAGATGATTCTTCAGCTCCATGACATCTATGATCCAAATAAGGTTAGAATCCTTTGATGTATGTATTGTTAGGTTCATCTTTGATGCTGTTTCAGTATCATTATTTTAAAACTGTTTTCCTTGTTCAACAGATAAATGTCAAGATTAAAATTGTTTCCGGATCACCTTGTGGAGCAGTGGCTGCAGAAGCTAGAAAGGCCCAAGCCAATTGGGTTGTATTAGACAAGTAATTAGTGATAACAAAATTGATGAATTCTTAACTCCTGGTTTACAATTTTATTGATCTGAGATGATAGTCTTTTGCCTTTGGTATTTATTTTGGTTTTGCTTTCTTTGCAGGCAGCTAAAACAAGAAGAAAAGCAGTGTATGGAAGAGCTGCATTGCAACATTGTTGTTATGAAACAATCCCAAGCGAAAGTGCTCCGGTTGAATTTGAATGGATCACAAAAGAAGGATCTTGAAGAAGCAGCTCCATTACATTCCAAGCAAGATGGGAAGCTTGGAAGACAAGCCAAGAATAAGAATGATTCTTTGAGTTCCATAAAAGGAGCAGTTGTCACCCCAACTAGTAGTCCAGATGTAGGGACGCCTTCTACGGCGACTGAAGCCGGTACTTCATCTGTTTCAAGCTCTGATCCTGGAACTTCACCATTCTTTGTTTCTGAGATGAATAATGGTGAGTCAAAGAAAGAGGAAACTATTAAACAAAATGAAGTTGTTGATGCTAGTTCAGACTCGGACAGCGAAAAGTTGTCCCTATCCTCAGCAACCTTGAGATTCCAACCATGGATCAAAGATTTACTTTTATGCAAACAATCATCTCAATGCAGAGAAGAAGGATGCCATAGCAAGAATCAAACATCCACAGCTAGAGCTTTGATGGAAAAGTTCTCAAGGCTAGAAAGAGAAGCTGAAATGGAGATCTCAAGCCATGAGTGAGCGGGATTTGAATGGAAATGTAAGAGAAGCAATAACATTATCAAGAAATGCTCCACCTGCTCCACCTCCATTGTGTTCAATATGTCAACACAAGGCTCCTGTTTTTGGGAAACCTCCAAGGTGGTTCAGCTATGCCGAGTACTCGCTACGAGTGGATTCTCTCAAGCTAATTTCTTGGCAGAAGGGGGATTTGGTTCTGTTCACAGAGGGGTCTTACCTGATGGACAAATCATTTCTGTGAAGCAGCATAAACTCGCTAGTTCTCAGGGTGATGTTGAATTTTGCTCAGAGGTTGAAGTCCTCAGCTGTGCTCAGCATAATGCTCATTGGATTCTGTATTGAGAATAAGAGAAGGTTGCTGGTTTATGAGTACATATGTAATGGATCTTTGGACACTCATATGGTAATTTTACTTGCTTCTGCTTCTAACTTTTGAGTTGGATTGAACTTATTGAAGTAATTCTAGATGCTAAGTTCATATAATTGTAAACTGACATTATTTTTTCAGGGAAAAAACAGGAACCATTAGAATGGTCAGCACGTCAAAGAATTGCCGTTGGAGCTGCTAGGGGCTTGAGATATCTTCATGAGGAGTGCAGAGTAGGCTGCATTATCCACCGTGACATGCGGCCGAATAACATTCTTATCACCCATGATTTTGAGCCACTGGTAGGTGAAAAGGAAGAACTTTAGCACATCATGCTCTGCAGTTTCTTTTTTCATGAGAACATTGTGTTGAATTGTGCAATGCAAGGTTGGTGATTTTGGGCTAGCAAGGTGGCAGCAACATAGAGACACTGGTGTGGAAACTAGAGTGATTGGAACATTTGGGTAATTAGTTTTTCATCATCTAACTTGTCATTGTAATATAACAAACATGCAACTAACTATGCTCTAATTTGTTGATATTCTGTTCTGTTTTTAGGTATTTGGCTCCTGAATATGCTCAAAGCGGCCAAATAACAGAAAAGGCTGATGTTTACTCCTTTGGGGTGGTATTGGTGGAGCTTGTTACCGGACGAAAAGCTGTTGATCTTAGCAGGCCGAAGGGGCAGCAATGTCTTACTGAATGGGTGAGTTAAGGGAGGACTATTAATATATTGGTGAAAATTCACGTGGAGTTGTCTTCATGCAAAGATGATTTTTAACATTTCTTAACTATTATCTTCAGATGAAGACAACTGCATGTGAATAGTCACCTTATATTATGTAGGATCTTTGCATCATTTCAAGAGTATAAATGTTAATATGAAACTTGTATTATGAAGGCACGACCATTGCTAGCAGAATATGCAATTGAGGAACTAATTGATCCGAGATTGGCAAATAACTATGCAGAAAATGAGGTCTATTGCATGCTTCATGCAGCTTCATTATGCATGAGGAGAGATCCTTATTCCAGACCACGCATGTCACAGGTGAACAAAACCATCATGTTTCTAAGCAAGTTTTTACTTTCATTTAATCAGCTACATGCTGTAATCCTAAATCTTTTGTTTGTTTTTTTGCTTGTATTAGGTTCTCAGAATACTGAAGGGTGACATGATCATGGTCATGGAGACAAATTACATTACAGCTACCACTCCCACCACCACATAAAGATGATATATTTTCTTGTTTTATGAATGTCATGTAATTTTGTACTTGTATTCTGATCTGTACAGTATAGCATGAAACTAGGATAGTGTCCAATAAGTAGAAGCAGCCTTTTGTGCTTTTTCAGGTACAGTTACAATGTCTTCCAATTTTAAAGTGAGAATGTGAAATGTCTTTAGATGTGTGGTGTATGTTACATCAATTGCCTAATGGTTTAATTGTTTAAAGAGTAAATTAGCCGTTTTCAATTTGATCTCTAAAAAAAAATACACAAAAGATTAGTTTAATCTTGAGAAAAACTTGTCATGTTAAGTTAATCTTTAAAAAAGATACACATAATATTAGTTTAATTTCTAAAAAGTTTATGATACTTATTTGTTCCTAAAACATATACACATGATTATTTCTATTCTTCGAAAACAAAAAAAATACATATAATTAAAGTGAGATAAAATATAGTTTAATCCTAAGAAAAACTTATTGTTACTAAAAAGTTATGTATTTATCGAGTTTAATTTTGATATCTGACTTGCAAATATTTAGATGCATGTACGTATAAAATTGTTTTATATTGTCAGTGTATTAAAATTAATTTTTTTATTAAAAGAAAAACAACTAAAATAATTCTGCTAATTAATAATAAATTTTAGTTTTGCTAAAATGTATTTTAAAAACTTATTTTAAGAATATCATAAAAAATATCTGGATAAATGTTTTTAAATTTTTGATATATTACATATATTAAAAACTTAAATATATATGAATAAATTACCATTGTACCCATAAAAGATACAGATGCTGATAAATGTACCCATACAAGAATAAAACGACAATTATAATTACGGAAGATGGCTTCCGTATGCCAAGAGTATCGGTTACACAATTGGTCCGTTAGAATATTTTTGGCACACGGAAGCTACCTTCCGTGGGTACAATTGTCGTTTTATTCTTATATGAATACATTTGTTATATATATATATATATATATATATATATAGACAGT
>NC_029790.2:8079766-8084286 GCF_000816755.2 Arachis ipaensis | reverse complement strand
GGGCAAAGGATTCGATGGTCCATGGTCCCAGGGACCACTTAAAGGTCTCATAACAAAACATATTTTTTAAATTTTTTTAACAACTGCTAAATAGTCCTTTTTTTAAATTTAATTACAAATTAACCCCATATATTTTATTTAATTATAAAAACTTTTTTTAATTTATAAATTATTATTTTATCAATCATCTATTATGTTTATTAACAATAAAAAACACAAACAATAACGAATTAGATCTTCTATTGATCGTAATAAAATTTTTGGCCATTCCAATCGATTAAAGTCTATATTTGATCCGTGACGTTCGTCCAGGGGTGTGAAATCGTGTTTCTTTCAGAATCAATCGATTGAATTTCAGGTTTCCATAACTCAATCGATTGGACTACAGGTTGTTTTCGCAAAATCAATCGATTGGTCATATTACCCAATCGATTGAACGATGACTAAAATGTGGGTTTTTAATAATTCAATCGATTGGTTGTGTTACCCAATCGATTGAATTCATCAAAACAATATGGATTTGCCAAATTCAATCGATTGGTTGTGCTACCAAATCGATTGAAGCTTCAAAGTAACTCGAAGTCTCACAATTCAATCGATTAGTTTTGTTACCCAATCGATTGAAATTTGTACGTGACTCCAATTCAATCGATTGGTATGAGAATTCAATCGATTGGGAAGTGATGTAAATGTGTTTTTTTATGAATTCAATCGATTGGTAATGTAATCCAATCGATTGAAATTTGAAATTCGCTATCTATTAAACCCAAACCATGCGTATTAAATTCATCGCCGAAATCTTGTTCAAATTCATTCTGTTCATCCATCATATCTTGGTCACAAACTAGCTCTTCTTGTTAGTTAATGTCATCGTCCTCCTGGTATTGCTCATTCATTTTAGTGTTCGTAAATATACCTGACATCTTAAAAATGTCCAATGAATTCAGTACACTCCATCTTATAACATTACAAAAAATAAATAGATTCTAATATTGCGAGCAGGGACGAATCCAGAGAATTAATATGGAGGGGCCAAGTTTTAAATAATTTTTTTTATTCTATAAAAATAATTAACATATAGTTATTGGAGTTAGTGAATGTTAAATATATTAATATAAAAGAAAAAATGATATTTTTTAAAAATAAATATAGAAATTATTACATAAAAACTAATTTAAAAGGTATAAAGACTTGAGGGTATGATATTAAATTAGTTAGGTAAAAAAATTAGTGAATTAAACAATTAAAACATAAATCCATTGCATAGTGAACAATAATACATATAAAACTATTAAATTACAGAATATTTTTTTATTTTTTAAACACAAATCTTATATATAAGTATAGTTTCTTAAAATTTTGGGGGTCCAGGCTGGTACTCGCCCCTTTGGGTCTGTCCCTGATTGCTAGCTAATTAATATTAAAAAATATTAAAATTTATTTACTTTTTTGTATTTTTCAATGTCTGTGAA
Source organism: Arachis ipaensis (assembly GCF_000816755.2). Taxonomy (NCBI): domain Eukaryota; kingdom Viridiplantae; phylum Streptophyta; class Magnoliopsida; order Fabales; family Fabaceae; genus Arachis; species Arachis ipaensis. The sequence goes on along the minus strand of NC_029790.2, from coordinate 8,082,814 downwards.
TTAATAAAAGATAAAAAAAATACTTTTTCATTACACAATCAATTTCACGAATAAAGTTTCGAAACGAATAATTGCAAAATTAGAGATTTTATTCACGAGAAAATTGATTGGACCTTTATTGTTACTGTGATTATCAATTAAATGATGAACAAATATTGGATATTAAATAGACGGATAAAAAATGAAGAAAAATTAGAAATTAAGTAGATGGATATCCTAAAGAAAAATAATGAAATTTTTTATAATCAAAGAGATTGATACACGATTCCAATGGTGGGATTAAATAATTGGTGATAGATTATTCATCAATTTATAATGTTAATATTAAGGAAAAGATAAAATTAGAGTATAAAGCCTTAAAATTGAGGATAGAATTTTAAAGATAAGATAGATGAATAATAAGATAATAATTTTTTTTAACGATAAGAAAATTTAAAACGGCGTAATACACAATTCAATCGATTGGGTAGCACAACCAATCGATTGATTTTGGAAACCCATATTATTTTGATGACTTCAATCGATTGGGTAACACAACCAATCGATTGAATTGTGATACCTCAGGTTGTTATGAAGTATTCAATCGATTGGATAGTATAAGTAATGGATTGAATTATTAAAAACTCACATTTTAGTCATCGTTCAATCGATTGGGTAATATGACCAATCGATTGATTTTGCGAAAACCTTGCAACCTTGCAATTTTCATCGATTATTTTGTGATAACAACCTGTAGTCCAATCGATTGAGTTATGGGAAACCTGAAATTCAATTGATTGTTTTGATATTCTAATCGATTGATTCTGAAAGAAACACGATTTCACACCCCTAGACGAACGTTACGGATCAAATATAAACTTAAATCAATTGGAATGACCAAAAATTTTATTACAATCAATGGAAGATCTAATTCGTTATTTTTTGTTTTTGATTGTCAATAAACATAATAGATAATTGATAAAATAATAATTTTTAAATTAAAAAAAAAGTTTTTCTAATTAAATAAAATATATGGAGTTAATTTGTAATTAAATTTAGAAAAAGACTATTTAGCAGTTGTTAAAAAACTTAAAAAACATGTTTTATTATGGGACCATTAAGTGGTCCAAACGTTCTAGGACCATCGAATCTGGTGCCATCTTTATCTAAGTGGCTCCCTAATTAAATAATACACAATACTTTCCTTACTTGAAATCTGTAATTGAATTTTAAGTTAGTACTCTACCTTTTCCTAATATTAAGCAAGCAAGTGGTTTTTCTTTATTTTTTTAAGATTTTGTTTTATCTAATCACATTGTAAAACTGTGACAAACTAGTTAAGTTGAAGTAATGTGATGAATTTATTATGCTAATTAAGTTTAACAAATGCAAATTCAAAATTTCATGATAAAAATAGTAGATACAAAAATTGCAAAAATAAATATAATAATTAGATAGAGACAGAGAAGAACTTACAGAGAAGAACTTACAAGAAGCTGCGAAGGCGACATGCTCTGGCATCGGGCTCACAATGACGGCGACTGGCAAAGACATTGCAACGACGAGTCTGTGGAAGAAGAAGAACTTACATGCAGATTCACAAATCACAATGTGCTAGAGTGAGAGAGAGAGAGAGAGCGCGAGCGACAGAGAGAGAGAGAAACTCACATGAAAAGGATGGCGCAGCAGCGCGTTCGGCGGAGGAGAAGAAGAAGAAGCTCTGCTCTCAGGCGGAGGCCGGCGGATTTTCTCAGGCATCGGAGAAGAAGAAGCTCTGTTCTATACCTCTCTACGTGACTGTGATTCCGTCTCTGGTCTATATTCTCAGGTGTTGGAGCAGAAGAAGAAGCCTCACTCTGAAGTCTTCACTTTGATTCTACAAAGGTTTGGGGTTAAATTTGGGGGAAATGAGTGAAACAAGGACGCGGGAAGCCAGACATGGGAGTGATGTTTTGTTGATAAAAATTGACGGCTCTAGCGTCGATTTTAGTTAAAATAAAAATCAACGTTCCAGTCGTCTATTTTATGTAATAAATCTATACCGTCTGTCCAATTTAAAAAAGAGATCTCTATCGTCTAAATTTATCGACGGCAAAAGTTGTCGATATTTTAATTATTAAAACAGACAACTAGTCCGTCGATTTTAAAGAAAAAAAAATTTTCAACCACTCTTTTGTCGGTAATGTGACGATAGAATTTAAAGGTTAGAAAGTTACTAAAATAATAGACGACATCGTCATCAATTTTAATATTTTATTTTTAATCATCTCTTTTTTATTTTATCGACGACAAGCCGTCGAAAATTATCGACGAAAAATTTGGCCGTCGATTTTTGCCGTCGATAATTACTCTATTTTTTGTAATGGTATAACTAGTAGAAAATGTGGTTTATCATTCTAATCTTATACATTTAATTTAAAAAGATATACCTTGATCAAATATCATTCATTGAAAAACGACATCTATATGTATATATTGAAAGCTAAAAGAATGCATAAACGATTCTAATATAATTTAAAAATTGTTTTAATTAAACAACAATTATTTTATATGAATTTCTAATTAGTAGAGTAATATAACATTTTCATGATGTCAATAGACATTTACTCCGATCCTCATTTTAAAAGTTACATTTTGGAATAAAAAATTGTAAAGTTTGAAAAATTCGTTACATTGTGAATTCACGACGTAAATCAAGAAGGTTCTTTTTTGGACGATAACTAAAAAAATTTAAATGGGAGAATTTACATATAATATTATTAGTGCATGCCATTTATAATATAATAAAATAAATAATCATCAAAGTATGTATCAAAAAAAAAAAATTCTGTAGTAATTTAAATTATATTTATATTTTTTTTTGTTCAAACAATTTTTTGTACTAAAGTGTCTTTGTCTTATATTTTGTATTTGTATGTAGTATCAAACACACCTATGATAACATACACATCTTTTTTCTGTAGTTTTGAAAAATGTTAAGTAAATAATTAATTTTAAAAATAAGAAAAAATATATTATTAATTTAATATTTAAAACTTATAAAATTTAATTATTATACATTATTAGTAT
>NC_029790.2:8077778-8078747 GCF_000816755.2 Arachis ipaensis | reverse complement strand
CTTTAGAATACAAACTATCAAAACTCTTTTTATTAATAGCTGATGAATTTGGTGTTCACTATCATTGATTTGTTAAATGTAATTTTTAAAAACGAGTTATTAGACTTTGCTCAAAAATTATTTTTAATATGGTGATAAAGATGATATTTTGATTTAAGATTGATATTTAAAGGATATTATAATATTATGGATATGTAAAAAATGTGTCCCTAACTCCTAAATTCTAATAATCCAATATTGGAAAAAAAATGTTCCACAATGATATGATTTGATCAATATAGGTTTTATTTGGTGTTAATGTTGTTCATAAAATATAAAGTATAGTCACAATTAATATAAGAGAAATATCTGTCAAAATAAGAATGACTAGTAACTCAAATTTTTATTTAATGACATTTTTATTTATTGATTATGAGTATAATAAGAAATTGTGGTACAAAATATTTAAAAAAAAATTGTTGTGAAAGCTCGGAAAATAATGATAAATTAACAGGGCATATGGCATGACCAAATAGTGAGAATATCTTTTATATAGTTCAATGAAAAGGAGCAAAGTGAATATATATATATAGAAGTTGTGTTGAGTGAAAACTGAAAACCATCCAAGCATAAAGTGAGCGAAAAACTTCACATCGTTATCGATCAATATCAGTCTTCATCAATTTAGCCTCTCGACAATTACTCCCTACTCACAAAGTCAACTGACTTCATTTTTTTAAAATTATTTTCCCCCGTTCTAGGAAAGTTTTTTTATTAATATTCTGAAAATCGGATTGGATCGAACCGACCGATCATACCGATTCAACCAGGAACTAGCATAAAAAATGGTCTGATCCTCCTTTTAAAACTGTCATTTTTAAAACTGTTGAACTGGCCGGTAACTGATCGGTTGGACCGGACCAAAAATCGACCAGTTCTTAAGAAACGACGTCATTTTCATTTTTTTTTTAAAAATTAAAAAATCCCCAC
>NC_029790.2:8069214-8077748 GCF_000816755.2 Arachis ipaensis | reverse complement strand
TCCTCCTTCCCCTGTCCCAAATCCATACGGCCAGACCTTCTCTTCTAGGCTTTCTAGCTCGGCACGTCGTCCTGTCTTCGTCGGTGACTTCCCTGTTCAAGGCTTCCAGCTGCTGTGCCGTCGTGTCTCTGCCGTCGTCCTGCTGTCAGTGGAAGGTTAGTGAATTTGTTTTTGATTTTGAGCTGTCAAACCCAAAAAACCCCTAGGCTGCTTGAGGTTTTTTGGTTGTTTCCAATCCAGCACAGCCTTGGATGAGAGCGAAAGTGACCCTTGGATTTCTTTTTCCCCTGTTTCAATCAGCTTTTCATTTTTTTTTTAAATTTGTGTATTGGTCTTTTGTTATTCAGCTTGTGAAGTTGTGATTGCTTTTAAGCATTTATCGTAGATTCAAAGTTGTAGTACTTTGATGAAAATTCTGAATGGATATCAACAGCTTATTACAAGGGACCCATAATCGCGAATCGTGATGGTGACTATTTGAATATTAGTTCATCCTTTATCATACCCTATATTTGTGATAATAATTATATTTGATTCGATTATTCGGTTGCAGCTCATTTTCGTTGACATGTTTCTCATATTTTCATTTTATTAAAGAAATTTGAGCTAATTTGATTTTAATCTTCACATTATCGGAATAATAATGAAATGAAGGATGATGGGAAGAGTGTTCTTTCCGCTATGGCCAATAATGAAAATCAATTTTATAATAAGATTCTTATTTTTTGTTCCTGAAATTTTAATTGAATTAAATCCATTTAGTCAAAATATTCAAGTTGTAGCAGCACTTCATTACTTCAAAGTTCAAATAAAACAAAGTTCCTGAAATTTCTAAAATTTTTGTTCAAATTTTCTTGTAATGTTTTGTATGTTTGTTGCTGTTTTGTAATTGCTGGTTGTTGGGTGCAGGTTTAGTATCATCATTGATTTGGAATGTTTTATAATGTACAATGTTTGTTGCTGTTTTGTAGTTGCTGTTTTGTAATTGCTGGTTGCAGGTTTAGTGTGATTATTGGTTAATGTTTTGTAATGTTTGGTGCTGAAGGCTAATTGTTGAGTTCAGATATAGTTGTTTATTTTGAGTTGGGTAAAGAGACTTATGGTCATTTTTAGAGAGGATGAGCACTTATTTATGTATCTTGAGAAACTGTTTCTGTCTGTTATAAGTACTTAGTTTCACCATGAAAGCTTAGTTTCACCAAATAGTCTTCAAAGCAACTCATCCAAAATGTTGCTGCACAAATCCAAGTCTATTGTGTCTTAAAGCCTGCATGCTCCTTCATTTGGTGAAGCCTTTCTAGCACTAGTCCATTGCCAACTTTGTTATTAATAATGTTATCAAATTTGTTTATTCAAGTACTATGTTTATTTTTTTCAGTTGGATTTATAATAATTCATTTGATATTCTTCCTATTCTTGTGAGATATTTCTTTTAACATTTTGTGTACTGATGAGGAATTGTACTTGCTTGGTATCATGTTTTCATCTGGCAATTTTGTATTTACTATAAAAAAGAAAATCCTAAAAGAGTAATTCACCACTCCCTTGGAAAAACTTCAGAGTAATTCACCACTCCATTGAAAAAACTTCATACTACCCTATACCCTCAACTTAATACTTGCATATTTATAATTTATTTATTATTTTATTCTAAAACGATTTTTTGAGTTGAACCACCAATTGAACCGGTTGGATCAATAAACCAATGAACCGATGACTAGAATGGTTTGATGACCGGTCCGATTCTCAGAACCTTGTGTCCAACAGAATAATAAATTATTAAGGGTTGAGATATAATTTTTGCATTTTAATGGACGGACAATCTGTTGAGTTAAGAAATTAACTAAATTAATTAGTGATGACAAACATTATTTTTGGCAAAATAAATAATTAAAGTTGTTTAATTAATAAGTATACATTGCTAATTATTTATGTTATGTTGCAGGCCATAATTCAAGTTAAGCAGCCCAAATGGTATGAAAATAATATAGCAAGGCTGATGGGTAAATAAACAAGCACAGCCCAAAAAGAAACAAAGCCAAAGGATCCAATAGGCCAAACGGGTTGCTTAATAAAAACCGGATCCAAGCCGGTATCCATCCCACAAAGCTTCTCTTGTAAGATTGAATTCTTCACTCCTCCAAAGTAAGCAACGTTCCTCTCCTCTCTAATCAAGTCAAATCATGGCATCAGAAAAGTAAGAAAGAGAAAGAGAGAAAAAGGTTCTTCACTAAGCTAGTAACCAAAGAAGCAAGAGAGAGAGAGTTGAAGCTTGAAGCACAGAAGCTAAAACAGAAATTCCAAACCAAATCAAGCTTAAGAAAGGTAATCCATCTCATCTTGCATGCATCAGATCTTCATCCCTTCTTCCCAACTCTTTGCTCTATCCGAAAATGGAATTCAAGGGAAAAGTTGATCTCTGTTCCTCACTGCTACAAATCCACGGTCACAAGAGATTCTTGGGGACCAAGTTGCATATCAATGGTTCAGATTTGGTTGACCATTGGAAAACAATTTCGGTCACTCCTTCATGGCTTTTGGTCAAGTTGGAGAAGTCAGAAGCAAAGGTCCTACTTTGATGCTTAAGAAGAAAAAGTGAGCCAGTGGGTTGGTGAAGCTCAAGGCTCAAGGTGTTGACCTTGAAAGAAGAACCAAGGAACATGCAAAGAGATAAAAAAGAAGCTTGCTGTTCATTCAGAGACAAGGAGAGAAAACCAGAGTTTCAGAGTTGTGTTCTGTGAAGTATTCCCTGTGAAGTTCCTCTACTTGTTGGTCGAACATGCTGGCAATCAACTTTTACCTCTTATTCTAGTATGTGCGTCCGGAGGAGCACGTATGCAAGAAGGAAGTCTGAGCTTGATGCAAATGGCTAAAATATCTTCTGCTTTATATGAGTATCAACTATTTATACGACTAATTTCTACGATTAATCCTTTTATATTATAAGTATTAATCGAATCTCCAGCTCCCGGCATTATTTCGAGACGTTCCGTATATGAGCCTCTTCAAACAGGACTTATTGCTATTGATTCAATGATCCCTATAGGGCGTGGTCAGCGAGAATTAATTATTGGGGACAGACAAACAGGGAAGACAGCAGTAGCTACAGATACGATTCTTAATCAACAAGGACAAAATGTAATATGTGTTTATGTAGCTATTGGTCAAAAAGCATCCTCTGTGGCTCAAGTGGTGACCACTTGACAAGAAAGGGGAGCAATGGAATACACTATTATAGTAGCTGAAACTGCGGATTCTCCAGCTACATTACAATATCTCGCTCCGTATACGGGAGCAGCTCTGGCTGAATTTTTTATGTACCGCGACCGCCACACTTTAATTATTTATGACGATCCCTCCAAACAAGCCCAGGCTTATCGCCAAATGTCTCTTCTATTAAGACGACCGCCAGGTCGCGAAGCTTATCCGGGAGATGTTTTTTATTTGCATTCTTCACGTCTTTTGGAAAGAGCCGCTAAATCAAGTTCTCAGTTAGGTAAAGGAAGTATGACTGCTTTGCCAATAGTTGAGACCCAATCGGGAGATGTTTCGGCTTATATTCCTACAAATGTGATTTCTATTACAGATGGCCAAATATTCTTATTCGCCGATCTATTCAATGCTGGAATCAGACCTGCGATTAATGTGGGTATTTCGGTATCCAACTAAGCATTCGGCCAACACTGAAGAACTAAATCAGTGGTTTACAAAGCTAGTTTTTCACATAGCAAAGAGGCTGTTGATGAAGTCAATCTCCTTCATATTTTACTGATTGTAATGTACTTTTCTAAGCTTATCTTTCTGTAATTTCTTGAGAGAAAAGGCATTGTGAGAAAGCTTGAGAAAAAGCCATGAGTGGAAAAAGGCTGAGAGATACACTTGAGAGAAAAGCCTAGAGTTGTTTTCTGATTTCTTTAGGTATGATTGTGTCTTGTATTTTGTACCTGTAAGGTATCCCTTTCTTAGTTGGGTTAGCACTAAGAGGTATAGTTAGGTATTAGCATAGCCAATGTCAAGTTAGGTTAGAACTTGAGTGTGAAAGGATTGGGTCAATCCTGTGTTATTGGTGTATGTAATGCTGTTAACTATAGTGAAATTCTTCCATAGTTGTGGAGGAGACTGGATGTAGGTTGCATAGCACAAGGCAACCGAACCAGGATACTTGCTGGTGTTAGCTTTTCTCTTCTCTGCTATGTTCTGTTTTCTGATATTCATGAGACAAAAATAAATTGTCTCATAAATTTCCGCTGCTAAGTTCGAACAGAATCAGAATTGCAAAGTTATTTTAAAAGGGTAATAACAGCAACCTAAAAGGAAGGCATAGATTCAACCCCCTTCTCTAAGCCTACCACAACCTTCAATTGGTAGAACAATCTGGGCACAACCACAGTTGCCTACACCCTCACTGAAGGCCAGTCAAACAATCGGCCACCTTTCTTTAACGGAAAGAACTATTCCTACTGGAAAGAAAGGAAAAGGATCTTCATCCAATCCATTGACTACAACTTATGGAAGATCGTTGTGAGTGGTCCCAAGATTCCAACAAAAACAAGTGCTGATGGAGTGGTGACTCCGAAAGAAGAAGCTGAATGGAATGAAGATGACAAGAAGAAGATAGAGCTGAACGCTAAAGCAATCAACCTTCTTCACTGTGCTATCAGCTTTGAAGAGTATCGAAAGATGTCTAGATGCAAGACAGCCAAAGAAATCTGGGAAAAACTCCAGGTTACACACGAAGGCACTAAACAAGTCAAAGAAACGAGGATTGATATGCTGCGAAAAGAGTATGAGATGTTTAGCATGAAGGATGGAGAAAGCATTGATGAAGCATTTGAGAGATTCTCAATCATAATCAACAACCTTGATGCTATGGGTACAAACTATGCAGAACAAACCTTGGTGAGAAAACTCCTTAGAAGCCTCACAAAAGAGTGGGAAAACACTGCCAATGTCCTAACCGAGAGTAACAACATAAGCCCCATAACCTATGATGAGCTGAGAGGAAAACTCCTTGCCTATGAAGCCACACACACAAACACAAACTCAAAGAAAAAGGGAATAACCCTCAAGTCACAAATGGAACCAAAAGAGAGTGAGTCTAGTGATGGTATTTCAGATGACGAGCTTTTGTTCTTTGCTAGGAGATTTAGAAGGATGATGAAAAGCAAAGGCAAATACAAGGGTTCAAGTTCAAATGAGCAAAAGATAGACTTGAGCAAGGTGACGTGTCATCATTGCAAGGAGGCTGGACACTTCAAGTCAAACTGTCCAAAGCTCAAAAAGGAGGACAAAGGAAAGAAGGAAAGAAAGAGAGTACTCATGGCAACTTGAGAAGATCTTGAGAATGACTCAAATGAAGAAGAAGGATCTGAAGGAGATGACAAAGACTGCTTCATGGCTGGAAACAACAATCTTGATGAGGTAAATTATTATGATTTGACCATTGAGGACTTGCATGCTATTATTGATGATCTCACTTTAAATACATCAAAACTGCTTGACAAATACAATGAATGTAGATCTGGAAGAGATGTGTTAAGAGTTGAAAATGATTTTTTAAAAGAAAAAGTAAAGAAAACTGAATGTGCTTTGGATATTATTGAAGAAAACAGATTTTTAAAATCTGAACTTGAAAAATTAAAAGGAAAGCACATTGTTGATCCTTCTCATGAGTTAATTGCTGAAAATGAAAGATTAAATAAAATGATCAAAAGGCTGAATGGTGACTTAGCAAAATTTGCTCAAGGTTCTAGCAACTTGGATAAATTACTTGCAAGTCAAAGGCCATTATTTGAAAAATCTGGTTTAGGCTACATAGCCAAGGAAGACATAGTTTCTAACACTTCTTCTATAAAATTTGTGGCCTCTTCATCAAATACCAAATCCATACCAAACAAATCAGGTATCGGATATGTTTCAACATGTGAAGAAAAATCTGATGAAGAATACACAAATGAAGCTGAGCCTTCACCAAGAACTGGTCCGAGTTCAAACCGGCCAGGTTTGGGTTATATTTCGAAAAATGAGGCTGCTTTCAAGAAACCATTTTTCTATAACAAAACCTCATTTTCAAAAAATCCAAAGAGTTTTAAAAATTCTGGTGAAAACAGTTTTGCAAAGAGGAACAATTATAACAAAAATCAATTTGTTAAAGGAAATGTGTCTCCTCCAAAAACCAGAAAATTTCAACCATTTAATCACTTCAAGCAATTTAACTCACCTAAGTTTCAGCGACACACACCAGAAAATCATTGTGTTAATTGCAAAAAATTTGGTCACTCATATGCACAATGCTTCATTGAAAAGAGAGTTGTAGGAAACAAAGTCTACAATGTTGTTTGTGATTTCAATACACTTGGGCAACCAAGATGGATTAACTTCAAAGGATCCAAATTAATTTGGATACCTAAGGCTACTTGAAACTCATCATGCAGATTTGCCTATCATCCAAGAACAAAAAGGACATGTGGTACATGGATAGTGGATGTTCAAGGCACATGACTGGAAGGTCAACCTACTTCATCAAACTAACGAAGTATGACGGAGGTTTTGTGACCTTTGGAGATGATGGTAAAGGTAAAATCATTGCTGTTGAAAAAGTAGGTAATGAACAATCTACTTTCATTGATGATGTGCTTTTGGTTTGTGGTTTAAAGCACAATCTTCTGAGTATAAGTCAGCTGTGTGATTAAGGATATTTAGTTATTTTCAAAAGGCTTGAATGTTGTGTTGTTAATGAAAAGACAAATGAAGTGATGTTTGTTGCCAAACGTTTCAATAATATGTATGGACTTACTCTTGACGAACTAAAGGATCAAAATGTAGCTTGTCTTCACTCTAAAGAATCTGAAAAGTGGTTGTGGCACAAGAGATTGGGCCATGCAAGTATGTTTCAAATAAACAAACTTGTAAAGAAAGAATTAGTAAGAGGTCTTCCTTTGATAAAGTTTGACAAAGACATCACTTGTGATGCTTGCCAAATGGGAAAACAAACAAAAAGTTCTTTTAAACCAAAGGAAGACATCTCTACTAAAAGACCACTTGAGTTGCTACACATTGATTTAGATGTTTTGTTTTAAATAACAAAGAAAATTTGAGAAAATTTGATCCAAAGGCTTATGAGTGTTTGTTTGTAGGATATTTCACAACTAGTAAAGCATATAGGGTTTATCATCAAGATGCTAGAATTATTGAAGAGTCCATACATGTTACATTCTGTAATACTAACTTGGTGCAAAGCATTTTGGAAGATGGTGATGCAGGAAATCAAGCTCAAAAGGAGGATAAAACTGCTCAGAATCATGGAAAAGAAAATTCTAGACAAGCTGAACCAGAAACAGCAAATGATGAAAATTCAAGAGACAATTCCATTTTGTCTCATGAATCTGAAGGAAATTTTGCAGACAGCAGCACACAGAATCCCTTGGTGACTGAATCTGCCTCCAAGTCCACCAGACCTCGTGAATGGAGATTCTTGAAGAATTATCCTGAGGAATTTGTCATTGGGAACGTCTCTCATGAAATGCAAACAAGGTCCTCCACTAGAAAGGCAAATGAAGGTTCAAACATTGCCCTTCTTTCACAAATAGAGCCTCAAAACGTCAAGGAAGCCCTTAGTGACCCCTCTTGGATTAAGGCTATGGAGGATGAGCTTCTTGAGTTTGAAAAGAACCAAGTGTGGACGTTGGTTCCAAGGCCAAGTGGAAAGAAAGTGACCGGCACTAAGTGGATATCCCGGAACAAGTTGGGAGAAGATGGTAGCATTGCAAGAAACAAGGCAAGGCTAGTGGCACAAGGATATGACCAAGAAGAAGGAATAGACTTTGATGAATCCTTTGCCCCTGTTGCCCGAATGGAAGCCATAAGACTTCTCTTAGCCTATTGGTAGCACAAATTGCGAATCACACTTTTCACAACTCGTACCACTGACCAGCAAGTGCATTGGGTCGTCCAAGTAATACCTTACGTGAGTAAGGGTCGAATCCCACGGGGATTGTTGGTTTGAAGCAATCTATGGTTATCTTGTAAATCTTAGTCAGGAAGTCAATTATGTTTATCAGTTGAATTGCGAATAAACAATAGAGCATAAATTAAAGGTTACTTGTTGTGCAGTAATGGAGAATATGTTGGAGTTTTGGAGATGCTTTGTCCTCTGAATCTCTGCTTTCCTCTGTCTTCTGATTCACGCACGCACGTCCTCCTATGGCAAGTTGTGTGTTGGTGGATCACCGTTGTCAATGGCTACCTTCCATCCTTCCAGTGAAAATTATGCTCACGCGCTCTGTCACAGCACGGCTAATCACCGGTTGGTTCTCGATCCGGTTGGAATAGGATTTACTATCCTTTTGCGTCTGTCACTAACGCCCAGCCTTCAGGAGTTTGAAGCTCGTCACAGTCATTCAATCCTTGAATCCTACTCGGAATACTACAGACAAGGTTTAGACTTTCCGGATTCTCATGAATGCCGCCATCAATTCTAGCTTATACCACGGAGATTCTGATTAAAGAATCTAAGAGATACTCATTCAATCGGA
>NC_029790.2:8066321-8068577 GCF_000816755.2 Arachis ipaensis | reverse complement strand
ATTTCTGGAAAGCCCTGGATGTCTACCTTTCAATGCAATTGGAAGCATGTCATTTCGAGTTCTGTAGCTCCAGAAAATCCAATTTGAGTGCAGGGAGGTCAGAATCTAACAGCATTAGCAGTCCTTTTTCAGCCTGAATCAGATTTTTGCTCAACTCCTTCAATTTCAGCCAGAAAAATACCTGAAATTACAAAAAAACACACAACTCATAGTGAAGTCCAGAAATATAAATTTTTCCTAAAAACTACTAGAAATAGACTAAAAACTAACTAAAACATACTCTAAACTATATGAAATTATCCCCAAAAAGCGTATAAAATATCCGCTCATCACAACACCAAACTTAAACTGTTGCTTGTCCTCAAGCAACTAGATAAATAAAATAGAAGACTAATAGGTTGAGAAGCAATAATATCTCAGAGTTTTTTGATTGAAGCTCAGATTCTAATTAGATGAGCGGGAATAGTAGCTTTTTTGCTTCTGAACAGTTTTGGCATCTCACTTTATCCATTGAAGCTCAGAGTGATTGGCATCTATAGGAACTCAGAATTCAGATGGTGTTATTGATTCTCTTAGTTCAGTGTGATGATTCTTGAACACAGCTTCTTTATGAGTCTTGGCCGTGGCCCTAAGCACTTTGTTTTCCAGTATTACTACCGGATACATAAATGCCACAGACACATAACTGGGTGAACCTTTTCAGATTGTGACTCAGCTTTGCTAAAGTCCCCAATTAGAGGTGTCCAGAGTTCTTAAGCACACTCTTCTTTTTGCTTTGGACCTTGACTTTAACCGCTCAGTCTCAAGTTTTCACTTGACACCTGCACGCCACAAGCACATGGTTAGGGACAGCTTGGTTTAGCCGCTTAGACCAGGATTTCAGTCCTTTAGGCCCTCCTATCCACTGATGCTCAAAGCCTTGGGATCCCTTTTTTTTTTTTGTTACCCTTGCCTTTTGGTTTTAAGGGATATTTGGCTTTTTGCTCTTGCCTTTTGATTTTAAGAGCTTTGGCTTTTTCTGCTTGCTTTCTCTTTTTCTTTCTCTATTTTTTTTTTCCTGCAAGCTTTGTTCTTTGCTGCTTTTTCTTGCTTCAAGAATCATTTTTATGATTTTTCAGATTATCAATAACATGTCTCATGTTCACCATTCTTTCAAGAGCCAACATATTTTTAACAGTCTTAAACAACAAATTCAAAAGACATATGCACTATTCAAGCATTCATTCAGAAGACTCATCCCACAAGTAGTACTTTGCATCAGTAATTAGTTTCTTTTTTTATATTCTATTGTACTCCTTGGGTATGAACCTTGCAGCTTTATAGTTTGCAATATCGGCAAACCATGGTGCTTCCTAAATGGCAAATAGATGCTCATCAGGGAACGTCTCAGAGATCTCAAGAAAGGGGAGGGACGTCCCTTCCACTGGCTCTATCCGGGACAGATGGTCAGCCAAAAAATCAATTAAAATAAGGGAAAAAGATATTTTTGAATTCAATGAGGAAAGAGAAAAACAATAAAAAGATACAAAACTTAAATTTTTTTAGATCCAATGCTCTTTATTTTCGAAACTTTTGGAGGGAAAACACCAAGGAACACCAAACTTAAAAATTTTAAGATCAAGACACAAGGAAAACTCAAGAACACTTTGAAGACTCACAAGAACACAAGAACATGAAGGAAGAACACCAAACTTAAAATTTTTAGAAAACCAAACCAAAATTTTCGAAAATCAAAGGGGAATCAACAAGAAAACACCAAACTTAAAGTTTGGCACAAGATTTAATAGAAAAAATATTTTTGAAAAAGAAGGTTTTGAAAAGAGTAATAAAGATTCTAACCCAATCAAATTAATGTTGTAGCCAAATGAGTTATGGGACCTTCAGAAAAAAAAATTTTAAGAAAGATTATTTTTGAAAACACCAAACTTAAAGTTTGGCACAGGATTTAATAGAAAAAATATTTTTTGAAAAAGAAGGTTTTGAAAAGAGTAATAAAGATTCTAACCCAATCAAATTAATGTTGTAGCCAAATGAGTTATGGGACCTTCAAAAACCAAAATTTTTAAGAAAGATTATTTTTGAAAAAGGTTTTTTTTAAAAATATGATAGCCAATTATCATGAACATAAACACCACGTTCTAAATAACTGAGCTATAAATTTAAAGTATTTTAACAAGGGGTAAATAATAAAAGACTCTAAACCAAAAAAAAGAAAGATTTTTCCTAATCTAAGCAACAAAATAATCAAAATAATCC
>NC_029790.2:8066003-8066300 GCF_000816755.2 Arachis ipaensis | reverse complement strand
GATTGTTGGTAATCTATGGTTATCTTGTAAATCTTAGTCAGGAAGTCAATTATGTTTATCAGTTGAATTGCGAATAAACAATAGAGCATAGAGCATAAGTTACTTGTTATGCAGTAATGGAGAATATGTTGGAGTTTTGGAGATGCTTTGTCCTCTGAATCTCTGCTTTCCTCTGTCTTCTGATTCACGCACGCACATCCTTCTATGGCAAGCTGTGTGTTGGTGGATCACCGTTGTCAATGGCTACCATCTGTCCTCTCAGTGAAAATGGTCCAGGTGCGTTGTCACCGCACGGCT
>NC_029790.2:8052736-8065328 GCF_000816755.2 Arachis ipaensis | reverse complement strand
ATTCCTATCTGCTGCATTTGACCGCAAGTTGCGGTCAAGAGACGGGTTAAGACCGCAGGTCGCGGTCTTTTCCTAGTTTTTGACCTCAACTTGCGGGTTTGACCGTATTTTTGACCGCAAGTTGAGGTGTTTACCGGAGACGTGCACTGAGTGAGTTTAGAGTCGGGGTCGTGTGTGGTTCACCCGGGGTCTTCACCTGGAGACGTAGTAGGTAGTATCAGGTGAGTATAAAACATTGGGATCCGATGATCAAATCATAAATTTGTTGAAAATCTCTGAATAAAACATAGAGTACTGTAAAATCTAGATTTGAAACATAAGAGACTGCCGTACTCAGAGATTTGGGGTAACAACCCCCACTCCTCGAGACGACACAGAGCTACTTAATTACGTTCATAAAGACAAAAGGTAAGTTTGTGCGAACAAGAATAGATTCTATAAGTAAGCGCGAATTGACACTACTTCCACTACTAGGCACTGTAAGTAGTAGAAGGAGTTTGGTACTTGCACACGGACTGTTGGTGGAGGCAAGATATAGGCTAACTTACTCATGTCTATCCTTGTGCAAAGTATGGACTATTATATATTGCTGGAAAGCCCTGGATGTCTACTTTCCAATGCAATTGGAAGCATGTCATTTCGAGTTCTGTAGCTCCAGAAAATCCAATTTGAGTGCAAGGAGGTCAGAATCCAACAGCATTAGCAGTCCTTTTTCAGCCTGAATCAGATTTTTGCTCAACTCCTTCAATTTCAGCCAGAAAAATACCTGAAATTACAAAAAAACACACAACTCATAGTGAAGTCCAGAAATATGAATTTTTCCTAAAAACTACTAGAAATAGACTAAAAACTAACTAAAACATACTCTAAACTATATGAAATTATCCCCAAAAAGCGTATAAAATATCCGCTCATCACCTATGCTGCATTTTGTGGTTTTAAATTATACCAAATGGATGTGAAATATGCATTTTTGAATGGTGTGATAGATAGAGAAGTATATGTGGAGCAGCCTCCTGGTTTTGAAAATAAAGAGCATTCTAATCATGTTTTTAAATTGTCTAAAGCTCTCTATGGTTTAAGACAAGCTCCTAGAGCTTGGTATGAGAGACTTAGCTCTTTTCTTTTGAAAAATGGTTTTCAAAGAGGCACCACCGACACAACTCTATTTATCAAGAATTCTAATGATTCTTTTATTCTAGTCCAAATATATGTTGATGACATTATTTTTGGATCAGCCAATGAATCCCTTTGTTCAGAATTTGGAAAACTCATGACAAGTGAATTTGACATGAGTATGATGGGTGAACTTAATTTTTTTCTTGGGCTGCAAATTAAACAAACTAAAAATGGTATCTTCATTCATCAAGAAAAGTATGCCACGGAATTAGTTAAGAAATTTGGTCTTGAAAATGCCAAACCCATGGGAACTCCCATGCACCCTAATTCAAAATTAGATAAGGGAGAAACTGAGAAAGATGTTGATGAGACTAGGTATAGAAGAATGATTGGTTCTCTTATGTACTTAACTTCCTCTAGACCCGATATTATGCAAAATGTTGGATTGTGTTCTAGGTTCCAATCCAAACCTAAAGAGTCGCATCTTTCTGCAGTTAAAAGGATCATTAGATATGTTCATGGCACATCCAATTTTGGTCTTTGGTATCCTAAGATTGATAATTTTTCTGCAGTTGGTTATTGTGATGCAGATTTTGCTGGTGATAGAGTTGATAGAAGGAGCACTTCTGGTTTATGCTGCTTCCTTGGAAAGTCCTTAAATGTTTGGTCAAGTAAGAAGCAACCAACAGTGGCCTTATCCACTGCAGAGGCTGAGTATATAGCTGCTTCTTCTTGTTGTTCTCAGCTTTTATGGTTAAAAACACAGCTTGCTGATTACAAATTAAATGCTGAAAATATTCCCTTAATGTGTGATAATATGAGTGCCATTAATATTTCTAAAAATCCAGTTTTGCACTCTAGGACTAAGCATATTGAAGTGAAATTTCACTCAATAAAAGAACATGTCCAAAAGGGGGATATTTGCATTCAATTTGTTAAATCAGAGGAGCAATTAGCAGATATTTTTACAAAACCATTAGCTGAGGATAGATTCTGCATGCTTAGAACTTGTCTAGGAATTCTGAGTTATGATTCTTTATGTTAAAATTGCTGATGTACTTGCTGGAGCTTTTTGTCTCATGAACAGGTATGAGACAATTCTGGGCAGATGATGAATGTTTCCTTCAAGTCAGTGTGTTCTGGGCTTATTGATAGTAAATCAATATGGGCCAACCTCAATTCAGATCTGGGCAGTCCTATGTGTTTCATTAGTTCAAACCACATCTGGGCCCAATATGAATGTTACATTCTTGCTTGCTTATTTTTAATTGTGTGTTTAAGTTTTCTTCAATTTTTTTTGTTTTGTGGCCCGAAAAGTTTCTTTTTGGCTAACTTAATTTTTGACTTTGGTCCAAAAGGGGTTTCAATTTAATTCTGATTGCCTTTCAAAATTTAAAATTAATTTCCTGTTTTAATTTAAAAATCAAATAAAATATTTTCTTTTATGAGGTCATGTCTTTTCAAGTCTTTTCAAATGGTGATGCAGTTGCATGGTTTTGGAAATTTGCTTTTGGGTACGGTTACCAACACTCCCTCTCTTCCCTCCATAACTCCTCCTCTATCCCTTCGGTTCTCACCACTACCCATATCACTCTCTTTCTTCTTAAATCAAAACCACCAAATGAGGAAGAAAACCATTGCTCACAAACCTCCTCGTGAAAAGCTGTATAAACTTCCATCCAAACCTTCCACTCGCTCACAAGACAAAACCTTCACTCCATCTCCTTCTCCTCCTACCTCTCCTCCTCGCTGTGACCCCATGGCTCGGACCAAGAACACTCTAAGGTTCCCTGCCTCTGCCAAGCCGACGCCACCACCGAAAGTCACACCATCAAAGCCAGGGTCATCGAAACCGAGTTCATCCAAAGGGAAGCGACCTGCGGCACCAGAACCTCCTCCTGAGTCCACACAACCAAAGTCTAGGTCTGTTCCATCACGTTCGCAAAGAGGTAAAACTCGAGTTCCTCTCACATCTGTTAGAGAACCAGACATTGATCCTTTTGCTCACAAATCACACTATATGACATCTCACTCAGACTTTAACCCCCATCGTTTCAAATCTGCCATGAACCACGATTTCTATGAGGGAGTTATTCAGTATCGTACTCTATGTCCATCTTTTCTGGCTGATTTACCTGATTTGAAAAAGAAAGGTTTTTCTTTTGTTGAAAATTTGGAATTTTTAGACTGGAATCACCTTTTCAAAATAAAAAAACCTGTATATCCTTAGTTGGTCAAAGAATTTTATGCAAACATGACTTACCATGAAGGAAGTGTGCATTCGTATGTTAAGGGCCGAGACATATTTCTAAATAATGAAACTATCAGTGATGCCTTGAAGTATACTGATGTTGGGCCTTGTGCCTACACTTCGGTTAAGTGGGATGAAGGTGTTGGAATTTCTTATCATGATGCACTGGCTCACATCTGTGAACATGTTTCTCTAATTGATGGTATTACACCCACTCACAAAGCCCTAGGATATGAGCGTGCTCAATTACACCGAATGGTCAATCATATTATTCTGCCTCAAAGCGGCTCATATCAAAGGGTTTCGTACACTAATACTCTTGTTTTATATGCCCTTCTCACCAAAACTGAAATCTCATTTGCATACTTGATGGTTAGATATATGTTTGACTCTGTTAGGAGTGAAAAGGACAAAGCACTCCCTTATGGCATGTTTCTAACTTGCATATTTGAGCATTTTGGTGTTGACTTGACCAATGAGAAATATGAAAATAGACATTCATACCTAAAAGGGGGTAGTTCAGTGAAACAGAACAAAGGACCCACTAGATCTGAAAGAGTCGTCCTAGATGATGAAGATGAGGACTTTGTCCCTGAGGATTCTACTGCTCCTTCCACTGAGGGTACTTCCATCTCCACTGGGAAGAAATTCACTCTGCTGAATGTGGTCAGGGATGTTGCTCAAGAGTTTGTCGCCCAATCGAATCACTTGATTGAATTGAGCAAAGAGAAAAGGAAGCTGGCTAGCAAGCATGAGAACTTCCTGAAGAAATCAAGGGATAGGGTGGCTGTACTGATGACCTTCATTGACAACCTTCAAAATGATGAAGACATTGCCACGGATGTTGAAGAGGAAGCTGCTTCGGAGGGGAATGATTCTGATGCCTAGGATTTGTCTCATAAAAACTACTGCTGCTCTCTTTTTGTCTCATGAATTCTGTTTCTTTCGCTACTTTTAAACTGTTTCATTTTAGATGACTGTAATAACTCTTAATATTGCTGCACTTTTGACAGTTTAGTTAGTACTTTGATCTGTGCTCTAACTCTTTTCTGCAGGGTACAAGACTTTCTTTTTGTTGATCTTTTTTATTATCCGCCCTTGATGACAAAATGGGGAGTAATAGCAATAGGATAGGATATGTTTGCATATGTTTGCATGTTGAATATTCATGTTGAATACTCTTTGCTGCATTAATACTTGTTCTCACATGCTGAATTTGTTTGCTGATGGTATTAGCTTGATGTTGGGCTGATTATGTGATGTTGCTTATCTGATATCCCTTAGCCAAGATAAATGTATTTAGTTCTTCATTGTGCTCTCTTTAAGATCAAAGAAAATTAGAAACAAAAAGGAAAGCACAAATTCAGGGGGAGCTAATCTTGAAAAAGAAAGGGGGAGCAACATAAGAGCAAATGACAAAAATCAAAGGGAGTTTCTATACCTTACTCAATTTATTTCCTTTTTTGATTATTGCTTAAATTATGTTTGTCATCAAGGGGGAGATTGTTGAGTTAAGAAATTAACTAAATTAATTAGTGATGACAAACATTATTTTTGGCAAAATAAATAATTAAAGTTGTTTAATTAATAAGTATACATTGCTAATTATTTATGTTATGTTGCAGGCCATAATTCAAGTTAAGCAGCCCAAATGGTATGAAAATAATATAGCAAGGCTGATGGGTAAATAAACAAGCACAACCCAAAAAGAAACAAAGCCAAAGGATCCAATAGGCCAAACGGGTTGCTTAATAAAAACCGGATCTAAGCCGGTATCCATCCCACAAAGCTTCTCTTGTAAGATTGAATTCTTCACTCCTCCAAAGTAAGCAACGTTCCTCTCCTCTCTAATCAAGTCAAATCATTTCACTAAGCTAGTAACCAAAGAAGCAAGAGAGAGAGAGAGTTGAAGCTTGAAGCACAGAAGCTAAAATAGAAATTCCAAACCAAATCAAGCTTAAGAAAGGTAATCCATCTCATCTTGCATGCATCAGATCTTCATCCCTTCTTCCCAACTCTCTGCTCTATCCGAAAATGGCATTCAAGGGAAAAGTTGATCTCTGTTCCTCACTGCTACAAATCCACGGTCACAAGAGATTCTTGGGGACCAAGTTGCATATCAATGGTTCAGATTTAGTTGACCATTGGAAAACAATTTCGGTCACTCCTTCATGGCTTTCGGTCAAGTTGGAGAAGTCAGAAGCAAAGGTCCTACTTTGATGTTTAAGAAGAAAAAGTGAGCCAGTGGGTTGGTGAAGCTCAAGGCTCAAGGTGTTGTTGACCTTGGAAGAAGAACCAAGGAACATGCAAGGAGATAAAAAAGAAGCTTGCTGTTCATTCAGAGGCAAGGAGAGAAAACCAGAGTTTCAGAGTTGTGTTCTGTGAAGTATTCCCTGTGAAGTTCCTCTACTTGGATAATGCTTTCTATCAAAGAAGCATTCGGCCAACACTGAAGAACTAAATCAGTGGTTTGCAAAGCTGGTTTTTCACATAGTAAAGAGGCTGTTGATGAAGTCAATCTCCTTCATGTTTTACTGATTGTAATGTACTTTTCTAAGCTTATCTTTCTGTAATTTCTTGAGAGAAAAGGCATTGTGAGAAAGCTTGAGAAAAAGCCATGAGTGGAAAAAGGCTGAGAGATACACTTGAGAGAAAAGCCTAGAGTTGTTTTCTGATTTCTTTAGATATGATTGTGTCTTGTATCTTGTACCCGTAAGGTATCCCTTTCTTAGTTGGGTTAGCACTAAGAGGTATAGTTAGGTATTAGCATAACCAATGTCAAGTTAGGTTAGAACTTGAGTGTGAAAGGATTGGGTCAATCGTCTGTGAAATGTGAGATTTTTAGGGTTTGGATTTTAGGGTTTTTAATTTGGGGGTTTAAGTCTCTGAATGTGTATTATGTCTGAATGTGTATTGGCTTCTGAAATGGCCTTATCTAATTTAAGGAAGACATAGTCTGTTTTTAATTTAGTTTAATTATTTTCTTTGATCATTGCAGGGATGAAGAACTAACTTCAAAAATGGTGGCTTGGTGCGGCAAGGATCCAAAGAACTCAACGTACTTATTCTTGTTGTTGTTGCTCTCTATGTACTTCTTGAGTGGCTACCAACTATGGTATTAATTTAATTTTTGTTGTTGATGTATTTTTGGATTCAGAAATTAAAAGTATGACACTGATTAATTGATTAGAATTCCAAAAAAAATATAATTTAGTTTGTTAAAAATGAAATAGATAAGCACGTACAAGTATTTACCTCCTCTATTATTTTAGTGCGAATGGGGTTTGTTAGTAAGATTGCTTGGGTTCGGGTTCTGCCCTTTGCTTCGGACTCTGATTTGTGGAGATTAATGATTTTTTCTTGGTATTTTTTCTCTTAAAATGTTGTTTTATCTTCTAATCTTTTATGAAATTTAGGCAGAACTAGCTAGTATTTTTACCCGTAATAACATTACGGGAATATAAATTTTTTAAAATTACGATCCACTTTCTGACAGTATAGATTATGCATGGCATAAAAGATTTATAAAATCAAATTACTTTTACAAAAAAAATCGTAAGTTGACAAAAATTTTTGACTAAAAAGACCAAGATATCTGTAGATAAAAAATTAAATAATAGGATTTTTAGTTATTATTTTTATATGAAAAGTCTCACTTTTTATTAATAATTAATTTTAACATTCATTATCTAAAATTTAAAATAATTTAACGTGTATACTTTTACATTAATTAGGTGTTAAGTCTGTTGCACAAATAGAAATAATTAATTTTATACTTGCTATTTAAAAATAATATTTTTTCTCTCTATGTATATAAATATAGAATTAGATATTAGTATAAAAAAATTATACTGCTAGTTATAAAATTAACTCAAAATTAATTTTTTTTAAAACAATTGAATCTTAATTCTAACTTTTAATTATAATATTAGTATTCTCTCCAAATTATATGTAAAAAATATTTGAAAGAAGAGAAATAAAAATATAGATTAGATTTAAAACTAAATAAAAAATTAAGAAAATATGTATATAATAATAATATCTTTTATTTGAATTATATTTTTTTGTTAATTTTGTTTCTGTAGAACAGAAAGATGAAAAAAATAGAGAATGAGAGAAAAGAGAGAAAAAGATAAATACAAAGAATGAGAGTGAGAGTGAGAGTTTGTTAATTTTAAAAGAAAAAAATTATTTTAATTGTAAAAAAATATCAGATGACATATTTTGATTTGTCAAATTACTAATATAAAATATAAATTATATGTAGAGTTGTTGCGGCCATGGTCTCCGGAAACTTGCACGACGTCCATTCAGGCAATCCCCACAGACAGCGCCAATGTTCGGTAAATCGGATATCGGACTGTTCGGATAGTGATTCAAGATGGTGGGGAGTGCCTTGTTCAATGTGGTTGTGCTGGAGGAGGACCAGCCGGGAAGCCAAGGACTCGCTGTGAAGAGAGGGGGGTGTCACCTGCAAAGACACTCCGACGCTCTAGTCAGTTAGTGTGTAGGTGAAAAGTGAGTAGGTGGTATGTGTGACGTACCTTGGGGGAGGGGTAGGACCCTCCCCATATATACCGTGTTAGGAGTGGGCCCCTTAAGGGCAGAGCCCACTATTGTAGAAGCTTCCTATCACAGCTGTCTGGGACGCGTGTCCGGGTTGACAGCTGGGTGCTTTCTACCCGGCCGTTGGGGCCGGGTGGTTTTCGGGTCGGGTCGGCCCGTGTCTACTTTGGGCCGGACCGTAACAAGAGTAAAAATAGTAGAGAGAAATAGAAAAATGGAGAGAGGTAGATGAGAGAATTTAGGAAGGAGGTTTATTAATTTTGAAAAAAAATATTTTCTCTCAATTTTAATAAGAGAGTATCGTGTGATACATTTGATTATTAAATGAGATAGTAATATATGATACATAATATAGGTATATTTCAATTTCAATTTTAATGCAATTATAAAATGTCATGTTGCACATTTGATTGTTAAATTAGTAATTAATCATTGATATTAATAAAGATATATAAAATAAGATAGAGTGGTGGAAGGAATGAGAGAAATAGAGAAAGGAAGAAAAAAGAGGAAGGAGGGAAGAACTCTTTAATTTTGGAGGAAAAGATTTGATTTCAATTGCAATGATGGAGTGACATGTGACACATTTTGGTTGTAAAATTAGTAAGGAGGAGGAAAGAATTCTTTAATTTTGGAGAAAAAAATTTAATTTCAATTACAATGAAAGAGTGACATATGACACATTTTAGTGTAAAATTAATAAGAAAGAAAGGAGAATTCCTTAATTTTAGAAAAAAAATTTGATTTTAATTATAATAAAAAAATAACGTATAATACATCTTAACTCTAAAGTTAGAAATATATAATAGATTACTAAAATTAATAAATATTATATAAGACAAATTTTTTTTTTCTCTCTAATATTGTCCTCAAAATATTATTCACATACTTTGAATAGTCTTTCGTTCCTTGATCAGGTTTGGACGATGCCGTGTGAACATGATTTGAAACTTTGAATAGCTACCGCGACCAAGAAAATTGTAGGCATAATATACGCGCTATTGCAGCAACGACAGAAGCTGATGCAGGTTGCTTATGGGCTATGGCTCCATTCTTCTAAGTCATTCCTTTCTTTGAACTTTGAAGGATAAATTATTATTAGAATTAAAATCAGCTAATCTAATTAATAGTACATAAAATTAAGCTAAGTTGAGACGTTATAATTTTAATTTCTTGCCCACTTTTGGTGGCAAACAGCTAGCACCCGATCTTGTCATGACTATTTCAAAATCTTGGGCTTAAAATAACTGAGAAAATGACACCCGAGAATGCAAAAACATGCATGGAAAAGAAAGCCAGAGAATATAAAACGGATTATTGAATTCTCTCGTTAAATAATCTAAAATAATATATATAGTCCTATCAGTGGGAAAAAAACACACATCACCAAATAAATGTATTTTAGAAAAAGTTTACTTAACCAATAATCATATTTTTCCTGCTTTAAAATATATATATATATATCTGATAAGTTAATTTGGGCGAATTACATTTCTATTTGAAAAAAAAAAGAGTTGCAAAATAATTTTTTGTGTAATATATAGATTATACATCGTTCTGAACTCGGCAGGAGTATTAGGACTTTTATATTATCTAGAGTTAAAACTTAAAAAAAATTAGAGTTTTCCAACAAGATGTCATAAAAAACACATTGACTCAGCATCAGTAACAGAAAATTCCAAAAGTAAATACACATAAGAAGACATCTTACTTAGACAACTTGAATATTATGAGAAGTCTAACATCACGTTATTAGAGAGCTTAAGTGTTTATTGAAAATTTTCATCGTTGTTTATACATGATTCTTTTACCATGTTCTGTTCTCTTGTACTTAGAAAAGAGAATTATATAAAATTGATCATCATGTCCATGTGTGTATAACAACACGTTTCTGTGTCTCCAATAATCTTGTGTTTATCGAAGAATTTGTAAAGACTTGTAACTACTTTTGTGATGTATCAATTATTTGTATCGTTAATTCCCTTATAATCTTTAATTTTTTCTGTGGCAGTTTCAATGTAGATATCAATCATTTTGTAGGAACAATAGAACACTGGTCAATGACTTAGTTTGTATTTCATAAAAATATAATGCATTTTAATTTTTTTTTTAAGCACTGCTTTGCATAATTTTATCACAGTTGAATTAATAATTTCCATTATATATAAGTTTAATGATTTTAATTTAAGAGTGATCAAACATTTATTTTATTAAGTTACTGACTTAAAAATTTGATTCGTAATAATTTATCTCTTCTTAATTGAAAAAAATGAATGTCCCTCAATTTGACAAAGAAATAAACATAATTCAAGCATTTAAGATTTTGATGTTAAGAATACAAAAGAATGATAAAAAAAAGTTAAAAATTATAATAAGAAAGAAGGTGGACCTATTATGGAATAAGAAAGAGGAGGTGCAACGTGGTGACACAGTAAAGAAGATAAAGAGAAGAGAAGAGAATCCTTATCCCTTTGTGTCTCAGATAAGAATGTGGCTTCTCCAGCTGCCTTCAATCCCCAAGTTCTCCACCCCGTTCCTCCATGGCGGCGGAATCCTCCGTTCCGCCCCAACTGCCACTACATTCCCAGCACCATCAGCGCCGTGTTCGATGCCTACCATTAGAGCGATGAAGTCGATGCAGGGGAAGGTGGTTTGCGCCACTAGCGACAAGACGCTGGCGGTGGAGGTTGTTCGTCTGGCACCTCACCCGAAGTACAAGAGGCGCGTGAGGAAGAAGAAGAAGTACCAGGCTCACGACCCTGACAACCAGTTCAAGGTTGGTGACATCGTTCAACTCCTCAAGAGCAGGCCTATCAGTAAGACCAAGACTTTCGTCGCCGTCTCTGTTCCCAAGAAGGATTCCACCAATAACCCCGTTGATGATTCCGCTTCCGACATTGGAATCCCCTTGGAGTCTCAACAACAGGCTTAGTCCTCAATTTTACTTCCTATTGTTCTTGTTGGAATGCTTTTGGATTTTGTTATGCTTATGTGATGTGTACTGTCATATTCATGTGTTATGCAATCATGTTCACTGTTTAATTCACTTATCAATTGGGGTTTGTTTCTCTGCTTCTCATTGTGCATGACACATGTTTGATAAATTATTTTAAAGAGGTCCTTCATCAACCTCCAAAACTTTGCTCTTAAAGCATGCTCTGCACTCTTTGCTATTGGAGAGGGAAGGGGCATCCATGAGTGTGTGATTAGAACTGGCTGGGAGAGGAATTTCTTTGTAGGTGCTACTGTCATTGATATGTATGCCAAGTGTGGTTGTCTGATTGAAGCTCGCCATGTGTTTAACAAAATTGTTGTAAGAGATGCTGTGTTGTGGAACTCCATACTCGCGGCTTATGCGTGGAATGGACACCTTGATGAGTCACTTGCTCTGTGTAGGTACATGGTGGTGACCGGTGTAAGACCCACCGAGGCAACTCTTGTAATTGTGATTTCGTCCTCGGCTGACATTGCCTGTCTTCCTCATGGGAAGGAGATCCATGGTTTTGCTTGGAGACATGGATTTCACTCCAATGATAAGGTCAAGACTGCTCTGATAGATATGTATGCAAAGTGGGTTCTGTAAGAGTTGCTCGTGCCTTGTTCGAGATGCTTAGGGAGAAAAGAGTTGTGTCTTGGAATGCAATTATCACTGGTTATGCAATGCATGGTCTTACCAAGGAAGCCTTGGAACTATTCGAGGTAATGAGGAAAGAGACCCGGCCGGATCTTATAACCTTTGTTGGTGTTCTAGCGGCTTGCAGCCAAGGGGAAGGGCAAGCATTTTATGATATGATGGTAAGGGATTGTGGTATCAATCCAACTGTTCAACACTACACATGCATGGTTGATCTTCTTGGTCACTGTGGCAAACAGGACAAGGCTTATGATCTTATCCGACATATGAGTGTAAGGCCGGCTTCTGGGGTGTGGGGTGCTTTCCTAAATTCATGCAAGATCTATGGGAATGTGGAGTTGGCAGAGCTAGCCTTGGAAAAGCTGATTGAGCTTGACCCTGACGATTTGGGAAATTATGTGATCTTGGCTAACATATATGCTAAATTGGGTAATTGGGAACCAGATAATGATAGATAAAGGGATAAAGAAAACATGGCTTGTAGCTGGATTGAGGTGAAGAACAAAGTGTATGCATTTCCCTCTGGGGACGTGTCACATCCAGATTGTGATGCAATATATGCAGAACTAAAGAGGTTAGAAGGGCTAATGAGAGAAGCTGGGTGTGTCCCGGACACAGGATCTGTATTCCATGATGTTGAGGAAGATGAGAAGACAAACATGGTGTGCAGTCACAGTGAGAAACTGGCCATTGCATTTGGACTCATTAGTACTCCCTCAAGAACCAGACTTCTGATAACAAAGAACCTACGAATATGTGACATATTGCCATCAAGTTCATATCAAAGATCACATGCAGGAAAATTTCTGTGAGAGACGTTAATCACTATCATCATTTTAAACAAGGAATTTGTTCATGTGGTGATTATTTGTGATTACATTACATGTAAATAATAAAACAATTGAATTCATGAAACATACCCAAATCGTCTACTAGATGTTAACGGGGAAGAAAAATTCCCTCAGTTTTGGAGAATTATTAAACATGCAAATTAAATTTTATCTCCAAAGTTAGTCAGAACT
>NC_029790.2:8051004-8052721 GCF_000816755.2 Arachis ipaensis | reverse complement strand
AATGATCAATAGGTTTTATATCTATCTTTGTGATCCAAGAACAATCATAATTTTGACTAACTAAGAATTAAGGATGTGTGAAAATTCACGTAAAAAATTCGGTTGGCTATTTGACTTGGCTTACAATGTTAGCTTACTTTCACTGTTTCAAAGTAATATAAACCCCCTTTTAGTACTTTTATTGTCGTTAATTAACGTAGTCATCACAAATTTCCTTAAAGACAATTCTCAAATATAAATAGAAAAGTCTAGGGCCAGCTTTTATGTTTTATAGCCAGCACTTAACTATCAAAAGAAAAGTGAGTGATCTCCCACCATTAGATGTAATCTCACACCATTAAAAAGACTATTGATGGTTACAAAACACAAAAGTTGCTGCCCCTAGCACTCGTCAATATAAATTCCATTTTCCAACTCAAAGTTTATAAGGAAAAAGAAAAAAAGTTGTCTCCAAAAAGCAGCAACTTGGCCAAAATAAATAAATGCAAAAATAAAGGGAAAAAATAGAAAAGATACAGACGAGACACTAAAAATGACGGCGTTGCAATGTTTACCAAAGCTAGAGCCTGGAGCGGAATATCTGCAATTAATCCCATGCGACCATGCCATGCATCACTTCAATTCAATATCTGCAAATATATACATACTTTAATTAATATCACCTATATTTATTCCTTAAAATCTTTTTGATATCACGATTTTGAACGAATCACTCAATTTTAAACTATCTGACAAGATGTGAGGCTAGCTTTTCTTGAGAGCTATTCAAGAATATTGGAAAGTTTGGCCTTCACAGTGCTCTCGAGAATAGACGATGTACTGCAAGCATATTTTCAGACAGCAGAACCTCATCAAGACCCAGTCCTAGAGAAGAAGGTAGTGATGAAGACAATGACCAAATGACCCTATTAGATTTCATGGGGTGGGGAGCTGATCAAGGCTCAGAAGGGAAAAAGGAGAAGGACCCTTTTGCTGTTACAGATGACTTTTACAAAGACATTGACTCAAAGCATCAGCAACAGAAACTTTCAAACATAAATTCACGCAAAAAGACATCTTACCTAGACAACTTGAATATTATGAAAAGTCTAACATCACGCCATTAGAGAGCTTAGGTGTTTATTGGGAGTTTTCATCGTTGTTTATATATGATTCTTTTACTATATTCTGTTCTCTTGTACATAAGAAAGAGAATTATGCAAAGTTAATCATGTCTATATGTGTAACAACACGTTTCCTTGTCTCCAATTATTCTGTGTCTATCGAAGGATTTGTAGAGATTTATAGTTACTCTTGTGATGTATCAATTATTTATATCGTTAGCTCCCTTATAATCTATAATCTTTTCTGTGACAGTTTTAATATAGACATCATTATTTTGTAGGAACAATAGAATCAGAGGCGGAGCTAGATAAAATATTAGAGGAGGGCAAAAAATATTTATACAATAAAATAAGACTAAAATAAAATTTTAAGGAGGGACTAAACTGAAATTTACATATAATTTACATGTAAAAAATTTAAATTAGGGGAAGCTATTGCCCCCTTCTCTATAATGTAGCTCCGCCCATAAACAGAATACCGATCAACAATTTGATTTATATTTCGTAAAAGTATAATACATTTTAATATTTTTAAGTACTGTTATGTATAATTTTATCACAATTGAATTAATAAATTCCATTATATATAAGTATAATTATCTTAATTTAAAAGT
>NC_029790.2:8039082-8050060 GCF_000816755.2 Arachis ipaensis | reverse complement strand
GTGTTATTTTTTGAAATTATTTTTTATAATTATGAAAATAATTATAAGAAATTATTTTGATAAAAATAATTATAAAAAATTATAAGAGAGAGAATCATTTTGATTTTAGATTTAATTTTCTTGCCATGTGTCAATATTTTATTTGTTGGTCAACCTTATGCCACCTTTAGCCACCAAAACCCATGCCACCATAGAACTTCCCTAATAATTTATCTCTTTTTAATTGAAAAAATGAATGCCACTCAATTTGACAAAAAAAAAAAAAAACATAATTCAAGTATTTAATATTTTTATGTTAAGAATACAAAATAATAATAAAAAAATTAAAAATTATAATAAAAAAAGAGTAATACCTTAAATAGGTCTCCAAAAAATTTACGATCGTACAGATTTGTCCCCAATAAAATTTAACTAAGATTTTGACCCTAACGTTAGTTATACACCAGATATGTCTCCATGGCAGTTTGACCCGGTCAGGACTAACGGTGATGTCCTACGTGGAGGTTAATGGGTTGACGTGTCAGGTTAACTGCGACGTGTCACCTTCAGGACAATTTGGTCCCATCCAAGTTGGACAAAACGACGTCGTATTGGATCAAGAGGCGAACGACGTCATTTAGTGGAGGACATATTCGTCCCCACCATGGAAGGCAGAGTTGTGACACGGCGCCATTTTAAATAGGGACCTATTTGTGTGATGATTTTGCTTCTATAGAGACCTATTTACCTGATAAGCTAATGTTCGGGGACCTATTTGTTTAGGGGTATAATAATTGGGACATTGGTAGTTATAGTTGTGTTTTGTATGTATGTGGTGGCTGTTTAGGCAAATTTTAATTTGTGTTGATTTTTAAATTGTTGGATTGAAATGTCTCATTATATTTAAATGGATATGCATGAAATCAATTGTTGTAAAATAGTATAAAATAAACACATTGCTTTTGGTTTGTTTCATCCATTTATCAAAATGGTTACATAACTGATAATCAAAATATTGTAACCACACAAGTAGCTAAGTTCAGTAGCAACATAAACCAAATCACACAAAAGAAGGTTTATTTCCTTCAATATAGACTAAACTAAACAAACCAACCCAAACAACAAAAGTTATATTTCATCCAACATAACAAAATATGGTGTTGGAATCCTTAAAAGCATTATTTTTTCATAGACTGCTTCAATCCCGGTGTTGGAATAAATTTGAACAATCTATATGCTGTGGCACTGGTTGCAACTGCCATGGTCTCAGCACTAACACTTCCCTGAGTCTTGGGCTTGGTTACTGTTTGCTTTGGATATCTAAAAGATTGTTGAGCCTCGAATTAACAAAATTATTATGAAGATGTTTCATACAGATTTCAACATACGCATTAAATCATTTAAAATTAGCATACTTTGGGGTTGTCGGAGACATTTTTTGTGATATGTGAAGGAGAATCTTCAATTTGAGTGTTATGAGAGGGAGGATTAGAATTTTGTAAGCTACCAGGTCCAGATACATCAGCCTGTGTTTTCAATGAAACCAAAACAGGGCAATGAATATATTTGAGGATAATGTCACCAATTATAGGTCAGATGGGTCCCCAACATTAGCTTATCAGGCAAATAAGTCCTTATAGAAGCACAATCATCAGGCATATAGGTCCCCATTTAAAACAGCGTCGTTTCGCAAGTCTGCCTTCCATAGTGGGGATGAATCTGTCATCTATAAAACGACGTCGTTCGCTCATGATCCAATATGACGTTGTTTTGTCCAGTTTGGATGGGAACCAAATTTTCCTGGAGGTGACACGTCGCAGTTAACCTAACACATCAGGCCATTAATCTCCACGTAGAAAGTCACTATTAGTCCTGACCGTGTCAAACTGCCATGGAAATGTATTTGGTATATAACTAAAAACGACAAGGTCAAAATCTTAGTTAAATTTTGTTGGGACAAATCTGTCCGATTGTAAACTTCTTGAGAACTTATTTGGGGTATTACTTTAAAAAAAAAGATAAACCAATTAATACAAAAGGAGGTGGACGTATGATGGAATAGGAAAAAGAAAGTGCAGCGTGGTGACACGGTAAAGAAGATAAAGAGAAGAGAAGAGAATACTTATCCCTTCGTGTCTCAGATAAGAATGTGGCTTCTCCAGCTGCCTTCAATCCCCAAGTTTTCCACCCCATTCCTCCATGGCAGCGAAATCCTTCGTTCTGTCCCAACCGCCACTACATTTCCAGCACCATCAGCGCCGTGCCCGATGCCTACCATTAGAGCGATGAAGTTGATGCAGGGAAAGGTGGATTGCGCCACTAGCGACAAGACGGTGGCGGTGGAGGTTGTTCGTCAGGCACCTCACCCAAAGTACAAGAGGTGCGTGAGGAAGAAGAAGAACCAGGCTCACAACCCTGACAACCGGTTCAAGGTTGGTGACATCGTTTAACTCCTCAAGAGCAGGCCTATCAGTAAGACCAAGACTTTCGTTTCCATCTCTGATCCCCAGAAGGATTCCACCAATAACCCCATTGATGATTCCGCTTCCGACATTAGAATCCCCTTGGAGTCTCAACAACAGGCTTAGTTACATTCTCTCCCCCTCAATTTTACTTCCTATTGTTCTTATTGGTATGCTTTTTGATTTTGTTATGCTTATGTAATGTGTACTGTCATATTCATGTGTTATGTAATCATGTTCATTATTTAATTCACTTATCAATTGGGTTTCGTTTCTCTGCTTCTCATTGTGCCTGACACATGTTTGATGAATTGTTCTAAGAGGTCCTTCATCAACCTCCACAACTTTGCTTCATAAAACCTTCTCCTTAGGAGGAGATTATTATTTAGATGGGGGCTTAACGCCCAAGACAGGGCAATGATACACCTCTAGCATCATCATCTATAGTGTTCTTTAGCCCTGCTGGGTAGTGTCTATGAAATAAAATCCAAGGCATGCTTGTAAAACTCTCCAGGAATTCCACTAACTTTAGTGACTCTTGGATTGAACAACTGTCATGTTTGGGAAAAGGCTATGTGGCACGCATTAAAATCTAGTAATAAGATAAAATTTGTAGATGACTCAATTAAGAGACCGACACTGAATGATTCACTGTTTGACGCATGGGAGAGATGTAATAGCTATGTGATATCTTGGATTAGATTGTCATTGAGTCCAGAGATTGCTCTGGGTGTTATGTGGTTTGATACTACAGTTGATTTGTGGTGTGATTTGAAGCATAGATTTTATCTATTGTTTTATTTTTAATCACACTTGTTGAGTTAAAAAATAGATCAAAGAAGCATTAAATTAGAATTTATGGACAAATTCAAGGTCAAATATGGATATCAACTTTTCGATAACAAGTTTCTTCTTTATAAATGAGTGCAACATAAATAAGTTTCTTTATAAATTATTGTTAAAACTTTAAAGACCCGGTTTTCACCCGTATAGTTGTGGCTCAAAAATGTTTAGGTTTCATCAGGTTCAGGGTCGGGTTAGGGTCTAAAAAATAGATCCGGTATATATTTAGAACCGGGTCTGGATCAAGACAAACCCAGTTTCACCCAGCCAATAAACACCCCTATTGTCATCCACAATGCTAAATATTAGAGAAGCTAACAAGTTTTCTATGGCACTTTCCAAGCTGCAGCAATGCTTGACATGCTTCTTGGAAACTCTGTAATAGAATTTAGGTTGGCCTATTGCATTGAATGCTTCTGCAATTTCATTCAAAATATTATGTGGGATAAGCCACATTGCAGACATGTCCAAAATTGCTTCAGAATTATCAATGTAACCTTCTCTAATTGCTTTCCTCCTTCTTATGTTCTCAACAACTACGAAACTACCAAGTCCAAGAAGCAGAAGAACAAGCCAATTCCCATTATGTTCTTAGCACTTATCCTACATAAGAATGTGGCTTCTCCAGTTGCCTTCAATTCCCAAGTTTTCCACCCCATTCCTCCATGGCGGCAGAATCCTCCGTTTCGCCCCAACCGTCACTACATTTCCAGCACCATTAGCACCGTGTTCGATGTCTACCATTAGAGCGATGAAGTCGATGCAGGGGAAGGTGGTTTGCGCCACTAGCGACAAGACGGTGGCGGTGGAGGTTGTTCATCTGGCAACTCACCCGAAGTACAAGAGGCACGTGAGAAAGAAGAAGAAGTACCAGGCTCACAACCCTGACAACCGGTTCAAGGCCGATGACATCGTTCAACTCCTCAAGAGCAGGCCTATCAGTAAGACCAAGACTTTCGTTGCCATCTCTATTCCCAAGAAGGATTCCACCAATAACCCCATTGATTATTCCGCTTCCGACATTGGAATCCCCTTGGAGTCTCAACAACAGGCTTAGTTACATTCTCTCCCCCTCAATTTTACTTCCTATTGTTCTTATTGGTATGCTTTTTGATTTTGTTATGCTTATGTAATGTGTACTGTCATATTCATGTGTTATGTAATCATGTTCACTATTTAATTCACTAATCAATTGGGTTTCGTTTCTCTGCTTCTCATTGTGCCTGACACATGTTTGATGAATTATTCTAAGAGGTCCTTCATCAACCTCCACAACTTTGCTTCATAAAACCTTCTCCTTAGGAGGAGATTATTATTTAGACGGGGGCTTAACGCTCAAGACAGGGCAATGATACCCCTCTAGCATCATCATCTATAGTGTTCTTTAGCCCTGCTGGGTAGTGTCTATGAAATGAAATCCAATGCATGCTTGTAAACTCTCCAGGAATTCCACTAACTTTTGTGACTCTTGGATTGAACAACTGTCATGTTTGGAAAAAGGCTATGTGGTGCGTATTAAAATCCATGAATAAGGTAAAATTTGTAGATGACTCAATTAAGAGACCGGCATTGAATGATTCACTGTTTGATGCATGGGAGAGATGTAATAGCCTGATATCTTGAATTAGTTTGTCATCGAGTCCAGAGATTGCTCTGAGTGTGATGTGGTTTGATACTGCAGTTGATTTGTGGTGTGATTTGAAGTATAGATTTTATCAGGAAGATATTTTCAGGATAGCTGAATTGGAGGAAGAGTTGTTTGCTGTGAAACAAGGAGATTTTTCAGTCACTGTCTACTTCACGAAATTTCCTCCTCTTGATGAACCCTGTTTCCAGCAGCATCTTCAATGGTAGGTCCATAAGCCCAATTACAAACTAAATTGTAAACCATATTAACAGCACCCATAATATCAAGAACCCAATAATACTTGTCATAATGACCCTTATTAATATTATTAGAGATCCAACTCTGTTTTCTCTCTCTGGAAGTGATGTCTCCACAATGCTGGATATTAGAGAAGCTAACAAGTTTCCTATGGCACTTCCCAAGCTGAACAAAGCTGCAGCAATGCTTGACATGCTTCTTGAAAACTCAGTGTAATAGAATTCAGATTGGCTTATTGCATTGAATGCTTCTGCAATTCCATTCAAAACATTGTGTGGGATAAGCCACATTGCAGACATGTCCAAAACTGCTTCAGGATTATCAATGTAACCTTCTCTAATTGCTTTCCTCCTTATGTTCTTAACAACTGCAGAAACTACCAAGTCCAAGAAGCAGAAGAACAAGCCAATTCCCATTCTATTCTTAGCACTTATCCTAACTGGTTTTCCTCTAAGTTTTGATGCCAAGGGAATGATGAGACGGTCATAAACACCATCAGTTATGAAAACTGAGATCATAATGAAGAAGGAAAAGAGCCTGCTGGGATTTGGAAGCTTGAAGTTATGTACCTGTTCATGGTTTTAGCTTGTAGCAAAAAAAATGAGCTTTTGCTACTGCTTATTGATAACATGAAACTGCTACTCCATAGGGGAATTACCTTTATTATGGCCTTCAATTCTTCCACTTGCTCTATTGTGCAAACACTCCATGAAGTATTATTATTGTTATTAGTGATGATGCAAGCTTTATTCAGAAACCTGAAATACAAAGTTTCACTTCAAGGGTTGGCTATAATTATTAATTAGGTATAGTTCTTGCATTCAGAGTGTAAATTATTAATTAAAATTGGTGATTCTTTATTTTTATTATAATTTCTTTATAGTAATATATATCTCTCTAGTATGTTAGTTGCTAACGATAAAATTAGTGACCAATTTAAGGATAAAATATTTCTAAAAGTTTTCAAAATTTAACTTTTTGTTTTGGTCACTAAATCGATCTCTAATTTAGTGACCAAATAGAATTTATTTGATAGATCGGTAAAATTGATCGCTATTCTAAAAATTATATGGAGTGAGCACTTAAGATATCAATAACAATGAGTATCCGGTAGCATTAATTAGTAAAATCAATTCCGCAAAGTCTTTTTAATTATATAAAAACATAAATATATATAATTTAATTTGTTTAACCCTTTTTGATTTCTTGATTATCATTTAGGATGGAAATGATTGAACTAAACCTTAGTTTGTGAGATGGAGCAACAAGGGTTGAGTCCTTCGTTATGGTGATAGAGTATTGGATGGTCAGTAGTAGTAGTTAGGTGGAAGTTGAAGCTTTCTATATTCTTGAATACAACAACAATGACATGAGCAAAGCTAGTGAGCAAGCTTTTGTGAGGTTTATGCTTCACATAACGGTGAAAAAGAAGGAAGAAGAAGATGGTTGACAACAACATAAGTGCCGCAGGAACACCAAAACCCAGTTTCCATCCAAACCGGTCTTGAATGCAAACAATTGTAGTTAAGGAAAAAACACAAAAACTGCTTGTGAAGCAATGTACCAACTTATGAAACTCTCCAACACCCTCTCCCTTTGTAGTTGTTGTTGAGTTGGTCTGCACCAAATGCTAAAGAGCAGAAGATTCCACCTCCTCCAATGGATATGAGTGCAAAGCAAGTGATTATGAGTGCAAGTTGGGGTGTTGTTGCTGATTCATGGCTCAAAGGTGAGGGCCTTGCCTATGCTATCACGGTTGTTAACCATAATATTGCCATCCCCTGTTACCAAACTATTATAGCTTGTGTAAGTTTGTAACTTTTTTTATAATTCATATTCATCGAAATTACAGACAGAATCAGATTATATAGGGTGAGAGGTTGACTATATCTTTTATTTATCATTTTTCAGATCCAAATGTAGGGTAAAGGTAATTATATTTAGAAAGGTGGAAATTCAGGTGCAGTTAACTGCATGTAAAGTTGATAGGTAAGAATTATTAGATAACAAGTTAGTCAAATCTGTCAAATTATTTAACGGTTATCAGTTATCAACTTTACGTGAAGTTAACTGCAATTGAATTTTCACCATTTAAAAAATCAGATATTCTCCACATACAAGTTATTTACACAAACAAGCCCAACAAGTTATTTACATTCGCGTGCTCATGTACGTTCTTCTTTTTCTTCATCACTCCTGACACTTCGTCTTCTTCTTCTCCTTCTTTTTCGTTATCGTCATCACTAAAATGGACAATTGAAGATAGTTCTCTAAACCTTGCCGTAGCAGAAGCAACAGACCAAAATAGAGAATAGAACATAACTTGGATGGAGCAATTCTTCACTAATAATACTATAAAGAAAATTGCAACTATTCATCCCTCCAGAGAAGATTTAGGGAGGGATAAGCCTACATGGAATCTAACCTCATCAGAAGAATTTTCTATATCTAGTGCATACCAATGCCTAATTAATCATATCGAAATTACATCTCACATATGGGAGATAATCTAGCAATGAAAAGGATCACAAAGAATTAAAATGTTTATGTGGCTTACCACATATAAGAAATTGATGACTTCTTTCAGGAGGAATAGAATCTTTGAAACTTGTCCAGATTGTCACATTTGTCAGGGAATCCCAAAAACCATAATCCATGTTTTGAGAGATTTTTCGGGTGCGTCTTGCATATGGGCACAACTCATCAACCCTACAAAAATTCAAAGCTTTTTTAGAGCTTCCTTTGAAGCCTGGTTGAGATGGAAAATCCATTTTTATGGTGGGATGCTAGTGGATCTCGCGATGGAGAAATAAAAAAAATTTTCACCCCTTTTAAAAGGCATCAAGCAGTAAAAAAAATTATTACTCAATTTGTTATAGAAATAGCTGAAGCTTTTAACAACTAGAATCTTACGAAGCAAATGAGAAAAAAAAAATAGAGATTCAAATTGCTTGGAAAGTCCTCCAAAAAAATTGGATAAAGGTGAACTCTGATGGGACATCAAACGAAAATTCAAGGTTGGCAGGATGTGGAAGTCTGTTGAGAGATAGCCATGGAAGATGGCAGGCAGGATTCATAGCGAATTTGGGATGCTGCACCACTTTTCAGGCAGAAGTTTGGGGAGTTTGCAATGCACTGAGAACGGCTTGGGATTTGGGTGTTAGACATTTGATACTGAAAATGGATTCCATGAGCATTTATGAGGTTTTGTCAAGAAAGAAAAATCAAAAGGAACACCCTAATGTTGGCATAAGGAGAAAGATAGTTTTGGAAAGATTGGGACGTCAAAATCACACACACTTACAAGAAAGGTAACAAAAGTGTAGACTGATTGGAAACAAAAAGCTTGAA
Source organism: Arachis ipaensis (assembly GCF_000816755.2). Classification (NCBI taxonomy): domain Eukaryota; kingdom Viridiplantae; phylum Streptophyta; class Magnoliopsida; order Fabales; family Fabaceae; genus Arachis; species Arachis ipaensis. The sequence continues at coordinate 8,041,540 of NC_029790.2, read as the reverse complement.
GATGGAATTTGGGTATCACTTTATTGATTTTCTCTCAACAGGGATAAGAACTCTTTCAGTTGATGATGTAAGAGGGGTAAGTAGTCCATGTTTAATTTCTTAGTTGTAAACTCCTGTTTTTTCTCTTTTGGAGACGTTAGCCCTCCTTTTTTATACAAAAAAAAGAAAAAGATTAACCAAACATTTATCTTAACATAAACTTCCGACAACACGTAATTTTTTTTGTTTGGGTCATTTTACTGCCAGGTTTTTCAGTATGCAAGCCCTCATGTAAAGCAGGATTGCAGGAGCATTTGTCCCACATGTCACTCTCTGCTCCATACACATCAAAATCTATAGGTATAGATGTTTGCGTGTATCCAACTATCCATACCACATAATTATCCTTTTTATATATTCTATTTTCTGAAACATCACATTTTTGTGACCTACCTAAAAAAAATACATTAACAAAATTATTTTTTATTTTATTTGAATATAATTCACCTATTCTTGTGATTAAGTACTCTTTGGAGTCATTAGGGCTGCACATGAATCTGATAATATCCGCATATCCGTGGTAATTATCCGCATCCGATCTGAATTTTATGGATATTATCCGATCCGCAGAGCCATTAGATTGGATCGGATCCGCACTATGGTAGGATCGGATTGCGGATTTGGCAGTGATCTCCGCAGATCCGATCCGCAAATCCGCATATCCGGACGTTTTATATAAATAGCATAGTTTAAGAAAGTAAACCCTAATGTGATATGAATTTTAGTGTGTTATTTTATGAATTTTATGATATATTGTTTTTAATTTTTTATGTTGTACTTTAACTTAGAATAATTAAACTTATATCTTGTGTTATTATTTTTCTATTGTTATTCAAGAGAACTTTTATAGATAATATTTTAGGAGTAAATAGGTTTAAACAAGTGAAAAAATAGATTTTCTAGAGCCAAAAAAACCTTAAAACAATTTTTTAAAATTATGCGGATATACTCGATATCCGATCCGATCCGCAAGTATGCAGATTGGATCGGATTAGATCCAACTTTAAAAAAATATGGATATTATATCCGATCCGATCCGATGAATACAGTGCGGATCGAATAGAATTATAGTCTATATCTGATCCGATCTGTATACAATCTTAAGAGTCATCTTATAATGATTAGATATCGTGTACGCCAAACTTTATTTAATTTTTTTTTAATTAAAGGGAGCTCAACACAACAGAGTAGAGCAATAAAAGGAGCTACAAGATCATGAATACTCCATATACGAAACAACTCCTAGTCATCTTCAGCATGGCCATCAACCAAAGGGCTTACCTCCAATCCATTTCTCGGCATACGCAAACGACTTGTTTATAATTTCCCGCATACTTGAGGCATGATTTCGGAACAGCCTGCCATTCCTTTCTAGCCATATTGTCCAGAAAACAGCAAAAAACCCAATGAACCACCTCTTTCTCTCAACCTTCCCTGCTGATAAGTTCGTCCAGCTTTCGAAGTGGTCCTTTAGAGTACCTGAAAATCACCACCTCCTTCCAAAGGCAAGCAGCCAAGCACACCACACCTGCCATGTGATATCACAACCAAGAAACAAATGAAGAGCAGTTTTCTCAGACTTACAACATAGCACACACAAATTGTCAGTCTGATCAAGAACACGTAATCTACACAGTCGATCTTTAGTATTCACCCTTCCGATCAATACAAACCAAGACAAGAGCTCAATCCTTGGAGGAACGAACCCTTTCCATATAACACGCGTGAAACTATAGCTTGTGATTTCTTCCGGTAGGACTTCCGCCTGCAGCGTCTGGACAAAGGAATTCGTTGAATAAACACCTATTTTATCAAATTTCCATACCACTCTATCCTCTCTTTCATTTGTAGGCTTGGCTGACGGTAAGGTCTCATGAAGTTGGTTTACTAAATTCAGCTCCCACTGGAACAACTCCCTCCTCTACTGGAAGCTCCAAATCCAGTCTAACCCATCCCAAAACCCATAATCCCCTACAACTGCGCCGTTAAGGGTTGAAACCGAGAAGAGCCTAGGAAACATATCTTTCAATACCCCATTAGGTAACCAGCTATCCTCCCAGAACCAGATTGTTCTGCCATTCCCGAGATCCATAGACAAACTGCTTATGATCTTTTCTCTCAGTCGTGGCTCGCGGATTTGTAACTGACAGATATTCTTCCAAGGACCTCCTCGTGTTGGGACAGGCTGGTCGTGCAGCATCACAGTAGGATCCATATTGGTGCAAGAGCAAACCACTTTCTTCCATAAGGGATATTCTTCTTTTGAGAACCTCCACCACCACTTAAATAGCAGTGCTGTATTTCGAATAACTGCATCACCAACTCCCAACCCACCTGCCTTCTTTGGAGCCATTACTACTTCTCATTTTACAAGCGGTAATCCTTGCTTCCCCTCTTCTGTACTCCACAAGAACTGTCG
>NC_029790.2:8032363-8038956 GCF_000816755.2 Arachis ipaensis | reverse complement strand
GGAAATCAACTTCTCTGCCACTGTCTTTGGCATCTTGCATAAGCTGAGGTAGTAAATAGGTAGGCTACTAAGAACCGATTTAATTAGGACCATCTTGCCTGCTTTGTTGGACAAAGGCCCACTTTACTCTATCATAAGCCTTTTGGAAATCCAGCTTTATTATCGCGGAGCTCTTTTTCCGTGATTTCAGCCAGTGCACATTTTTACAGGCGATCAAAGCCCCATCATGTATTTTCCTCCCCTTCACGAAAGCGCTCTGAATCTCACCTACAAGACCCGACATTACCTTCTGCATCCTCCGAACCAGAATCTTAGAAATGACCTTATAGACACAACCCACCATACTAATTGGCCTGAGATCCTTTATTTCTCTGGCTCCAGTAAACTTCGGCGCCAGCGCCACCCAAGTGACATTCGACTCGCTAGGTAGTTTAGCTGACTGGAAGAACCCTATCACCGCTCCAGTGAACTCTCCGCCTAATTCTTCCCAACATTTCTTTATAAAATTCATATTATACTCATCACTGCCTGGTGCCTTTGTTGACTCACAATCCCAAAGTGCCTCCTTTATTTCTGCGGTAGTTGGCATCATCTCTAACTCTGTTGCCTCTTCCTCAAGAATTTGCTTTACTAGTCCATCCCTGAAACCAATAATCGGCGAGGGCTCCTGGTGGTACAGCTCCTTATAGAAGTCTCGGATAGCAATCTTGATCCTTGCTTGATTCCTTACCAACCTCCCATTAACCATTAAGGCATCAATCCGACTGGACCTTCTTCGCGCTGAGACTAAATTGTGGAAATAGCGTGTGTTCTTATCCATCTCCTTTACATGTTGAGATCTTGACATCTGCTTCCAATGTAGCTCCTGTCTGATATACCATTTTTTACAGAAGCTCACAAGTGCCTTTTTCCTTGCTTCAACAGTCCCATCAGCCACTCCAGTACCTACCATGTCATCCACTTTCTTTATTTCATCCTCAAATTGTGTAATCCTTTTGTCTATGTCCCCAAAGTTCTTTTTTTGCCATCTGCTCAGCGGATTCGTCAAAGCCTTTAATTTGTCCATGAACTGTACCTCTCCTAAAGTCCTCCATTCCTCTTTTACCATCCTCAGAAAATCATCATGAGTAAACCAGGAGTCCAAACTCTGAAACAGTCTTGGCCCCCCTCTAAATCGTGAGACCTCCATAATCAATGGACAATGGTCGGATAACCCTCTTGGGCCACTGATGAGCGGATAATTTATACGCTTTTTGACATTGTTTTTAGTATGTTTTTAGTAGGATCTAGTTACTTTTAGGGATGTTTTCATTAGTTTTTATGTTAAATTCACATTTCTGGACTTTACTATGAGTCTGTGTGTTTTTCTGTGATTTCAGGTATTTTCTGGCTGAAATTGAGGGACTTGAGCAGAAATCAGATTCAGAGGTTGAAAAAGGACTGCTGATGCTGTTGGATTCTGACCTCCCTGCACTCAAAGTGGATTTTCTGGAAGTTTTTGGCGCCGTTGCCGGGGATTGTTTGAGTTTGGACAACTGACGGTTCATCTTGTTGCTCAGATTGGGTAACTTTCTTTTCGTTTTCTTTTCAAAAATTTTTCAAAAATTTTCCTTTTGTTTTCGAAAAAAAAAAAATTTTAAAATAAAAATGTTTTCAAAAATTTTATTCAAAATTTTTAAGAATGAATTCTAGTGTTTCATAAAGCATGTGAAGCCTGGCTGGCTGTAAAGCCATGTCTAAATTCCTTTGGACTGAGGCTTCCAACCATCAGCTCTTACACGACTGCAGGGTATGTCAGGCATGTCATGTCTGAATTACATGCTGAAGCTTGGCTGGCCATTGGCCATGTCTAGTGTTTTGGACCGGAGCTTTCTTTGAAAGCTTGGCTGGCTAGTGAGCCATGTCTAATTCCTGGACTGAAGCTTTAGACTAACAATGCAAGATTCCTGGAATTCATATTAAAAATTTTGGAATCCTTATTTTAAGACTATTTTCGAAAAATATAAAATAAAAATCCAAAAAAAATTAGAAAATCATAAAAATAAAAAATATTGTGTTTCTTGTTTGAGTCTTGAGTCACATTATAAGTTTGGTGTCACTTGCATATGCATCTAGCATTTTTCGAAAATATCATGCATTCATAGTGTTCTTCATGATCTTCAAGTTGTTCTTGGTAAGTCTTCTTGTTTGATCTTGATGATTTTTTGTTTTGTGTCTTTCCATGTTTATCATATGCATTCTTGAATTCTTAGTGTCTAAGCATTAAAGAATTCTAAGTTTGGTGTCTTGCATGTTTTCTTAGCATTAAAAATTTTTCAAAAATATGTGTCTATGATGTTCATCTTGACATTCATAGTGTTCTTGGTGTTCATCTTGACATTCATAGCATTCTTGCATGCATTCATTGTTTTGATCTAAAAATTTCATGCATTGCATAATTTTCATGTTTTTCATAAAAATTTCAAAAATCAAAAAAATATCTTTCCCTTTTTCTCATATCAAATTCGAAAATTTGGATTGACTTTTTCAAAATTTTTTAAAATCAAATTGTTTCTCATGAGTCAAATCAAATTTTCAATTTGAAAATCTTATCTTCTTCAAAATCTTTTTCAAAAATCAAATCTTTTTCAAAATTCTTAGTTATTTTCGAAAATTTTACTTGGACGACCCAGTGCACTTGCTGGTTAGTTGTATCGAAGTTGTGACAATTATGAATTAAGATCAAAGCACCAAGCTTTGGAGCCATTACCAGGGATTGTTCGAGCCTGGACATCACAATTTCGTGCACCAGCCACCTCGCAGCCTGGTTCCAGGAAACACTTCTAACCACTCCAAACTAACCAAAACCCTATCAATTCGACTGCATGATTGCCCTCTGAACCAGGTGAACAAACGATCAGTGATTGCTAAGTCCACTAGCTCCATATCCTGGATCCATGATTTAAACTCTGCTGCAGGCACCGTCAAAGAATTAGCTCCCTTCCTCTCCTCCATATGAGTTATCTCATTGAAATCCCCCAGGTAGCAAAACGGGACTTGACATAACCCAGATAGGAAGCTCAACTCTTCCCACATAACAAGCTTTTTCGCCCTATCATGCGGACCATAAACTAGGCAAAAAGCACATGAAAAATTATTTTTAAGTAACACACCCTCCACACACAACCAACGACCTCCTTTATAGCAATTATTCATCTTAAATACCGTTTCATCCCACATCAATAACAGGCCTCCTGAAGCACCAACTGACCCAACAGACTCCCATTTAACAGCACCATTACCCCACAGTTGCACTATATCAAAGTTTGTCACAACCTCTTTCTTTGTCTCTATCAAGCCTAGCATATGTAATTTAAATTTTCTCCGAAAGTTCTTTAGCATGCTCAGTTTACCAACTCCCGCCAACCCCCTAATATTCCAGGAACTAAAATTCATTTTAAAGCACTTATACACACATTTTTCTGATTTTTCGGTCTACTCCATCGTGCTTTCTCCTTCTTCTTAGCCTGTTTTTTCTTCTGCGCAAGTGCCTCATTCTGTGCCTGCAGTATTGCCATTATGTTGTCTTCCTCATCATACTGCACAGCTCCAGATTCCACGGCAAGCTTCCATGCTTCCCGGTTTTCTTGCATTTCAGCAGCCCTTCTGTTATTGGACGTTTCCGGCTCGGCTTCGCTCCCTACATCACAGGGGTCATTCCACAAATCCGCTGAAGCTTCCCCCGTATCCCCCGATGCAGGATCTACAATTCCCCCAGAGCCCCGTGCGCCATTATCCTCCGCAAAACTCTCTTCTTCCGGACCATTTCACCGCTCTCCTAACCTACCCCGATTCAACGTTAGTTCCACACGTGGGTCTCCCAGACTTATTCCATCCCCTTCCATCTGACTGCACGTCATAGCCGTATGGCAGCCAGCACTGGTTCCAGCACAAGCCACCGCCGATTCCGTTTTCCCACCAGAGAGGATCGCCACCAACCCACCATCCATCTCCAATGTTCCCCTCGCATCAACCCCACCAGATCCGTTCCCCTGCTCCTGTTCCCCTGTTCTAGTTCGATCGATCCCCATCCCAACCCTTCGAGACTTCCTGCCCGAGGTACAAGTTAACAGTCCTAACGACCCCATCCTGACCCCACCGCCTCCAGGACGAGACACTGATGGAGCTTGGCCTCCTACTGCAGGAGCCGCCATCGCGCCAACACCCTCCAACATTAAGGGCCAGCCACCTGTACCATATGGGTGCGCCGCATTCTCCGACCCGAGGGTTATGCAGGCCTCCCTTCTTCTTCCCACGATGAGCACGCCGGCGCTGCCAAGGTCTCTCACGCTATCAACACAACACATCTCCTGGGCGTCACTTTCCCCAACCCGACCTGATCGAGATCTCCCCTTCTCATTGCCTCCATTCTGCTCCATTTCAGATCCATTAGTGAGACACAACCCCAACCCAGCATTAGTCTCAGCGTATGGGCCTTGGGTGTTTGGGTCCAAGCCGTCTTCAATTTCCTTAGGTAACCCCATTTGGGCCCTGGGCCTATTACACTTGTCACCAGCCCCATTAGCACTCAACCCCACCTGAACCTTGCTTGTGACCTCACCCACAGCCAGCACCCTATCCTTATCATAATCCCAGGACTGAGTCCTTTCTGACGTATCTACGGCAAGATCAGCCATTTCCTTTCTAGGAGAAAAATCCGCACTCCTTGCCGTTGCAATTTTCAAATTCAAGAAACCGTTGCTCCATTCGTTCAAAATCTCGGACTGAATTACAGCTCTACCCTCTTGTATCTCTTCCACCCTATTCGGCAGGGCCACCATCTCGGCCGTCGTGTCCCAACCCCCCAACTTCATAGGAGTTCGATGACGGCCAGCCTTACTGGCAAAGTTCTCATCCTGCCATTCCACAGCATCATGAGTCATGCCCCCCGAGGAGCCATACGCATCCTTGCCCACCTCCACCTCCGTAACAAACACGTCGAAGCCAGATGACCCTATAGTTAGTCGAAGCCTTGCAGAAATAGAATCAAATCTCCATGTATCGATCAACACGTGTCCAGCCCGGAATGACGTGGCTGAGTGTCTTCCATCATCACAATCCACCACTTCACCCCACTGGGCACCAATTGCACGGAACGTATCTGCAGTCCAAGCATGCAGCGGGACACCATAACACGCAATCCACACTCTTCTCCTGTCACACCATTCCTGTTCATGACAGCGGCACACACGATGAAAAGACTGTCGGAGTCCGTCCTCATAGCTTTCCAGCACCTCCTCCACGCTCCCGGCATTATCAAAAATCAACAAGGCTTTGTACCTCCCCAAGTCACAGATTTGAACAACGTGCGGCCATACCTTCCGGATGAAGTTGTTCAAAGATCGAAAGTCAATTGCTCTCATGGCGCTCCCAACAACACTCCTATTCAGCCAGACCAAATTATCCTTTGCTACAGATACCTCCAGCCCCTTCGTCTCCACCAACCTCGGACCCTCCTCGAGCGTATGTGTTGAAGTGTCCAAAGATGTCAGTCCTTTCCCATGGTCTCTGGTCTCAGGTGGCGTAATTTCACCTGCGCGCTCCCTTACGTCAGCATTGACCCCCAGCTGCTGATGCTGGATCCTTCTCCCAGCCACCACCGCAGCTATAGCTCTCCGTCCCTTAGAATCGTCTCTCCTATATTTGGCCTCTCCTACAAAGATCTCCGACCCCCTTAGTCGCATGTGATTCATTTCTGCGATTACTTTCAGAGTTCCTCCTTTCGTAGTATACCGTATGAACGTGAAGAGGTAAACCATCTCATTCCTCATCTTCCTTGAAAGATAGATATCGTTAATCCTCCCCGTCCAAAAAAACAGGTCAAATAACTCCCGTTTAGAAATGTCACACGATAATTTGTCCACAAAGATGCTGAATGAATCCCGTTCTAGACGAACGTACTCCTCTCGATTCCAAACTCTTGGGTCCTTCTCTAATCTGGAAGAAAGTCTAAACCTACCCTGCTCGGTGTTTCCCCACCCTACTCTCTTTCGCCTGCAGTCACTCATTCTTCACCCTTGGTTTATATTTATTTTAGTTTTTATATCTATCGTAGCATTAACTTTATTTAAGGGTAATGCTAGGTAGACAAAAAAAAAAACCAGAACTTACATTATTTAACATTAATTAATTATCGCAACAATTAATAAATGTTAAATAAGGTAAGTTATGGCTGTTTTTGGCTGATTTTCTTTGGTTACCAAACATTTCCCTTATTTAATTATAAAAGAGAAAAAGAATGGAAAGAGTAAGAATTTTAAGTTGCTCTCAAAGTAACTAATAATTAATTAATTATAAACTTGTGAGACCAATTAGCTTTCAAATTAAATGCGGGTTTGATCGGTTCAACTTTCAAAGAGATCAGATATCAAAAAAATTCTTCTACACTTATACCAAAAAAAAAAAAAAAATCTCCTACACCAAAATTTAAGCAATTGATGGTTACATGCTAACATACAACTAGACCGGCGTATTCTAGTATCAAGCGGCTGGTTGGTTTAAACTTTAAAGCCTTTGGTTTATTTAACTTTTTTTTAAAATAAAAAAAATAATTA
>NC_029790.2:8027773-8032338 GCF_000816755.2 Arachis ipaensis | reverse complement strand
AAAAACAGGTCTATTATAAAATAAAATAAAAAATAAAAGAGAATTGACTTAATTAACTTATACTATAATTAGTTTTCTAGATTTTTACTTTACATAATTATATATATAGGTTTGACTCTTTCAAAGTGTACCAGTTTGTAAAGTGCCGTCAATAAAATTCCTGTTAGATGTAATTGAGCAATGTACTATGTATTCATAAGGAAATTGTATATTTCATAAGGAATTTGTAATGTTTTTTTTTTTTTAATTACTGAATTGTTGTTACTTATCATGGCCAATATTACATGCATGTTACTCGATCATATGAGATACATACGATAGAAACTTATATTAGAATGACAATGATACAAGCTGTATCTTTGTGAAATCAACATTCCCTCATACTTGGTTACATTGTCTTTATTATCCGTCTATTGAAACCCCAAAGTTGACAAAAACTCGATCGTATCATCAATCATTTATCCAATTAAAATATGTGAACCTTCGTAGTAAACTACTTTCCAATTTTTTACGTATGGTCTATGGATCAGTTATCGAAGAGTATAGTTGGCATTGACTGCGTTCAAGTTGGCCATGCCACATGCATCAAGTAAGGGAATGTAAATTCTATCTAGCTAGTTGACTTTAATTTTCCAATATATATATATATTCACAACCTTAGCTTCCATTTGCATATGAGATATATAGATGTGTTTTACATCTGGCTAGCTATATTAAACATCAACATGAGAAATCATAAAGTATAATTTTTATTCTATTTTTATATTGTACAGACCATTGACATTTCTTTTTAATTTTTTTTCACTAAATTATTTCCTTTGGTAAAAGTTTGGGCTGAGGAGAAAGTGTCTATTTTCATATTTGAAGCACTCATTTTAGCAGGACAGAATGTATCAGTCATCTTTGGACTGTTATATAGAATAATACCATAACTTACAAACAAATATTAATTAAACTACCGGCCTAATTAAAACATATCTAATAAAATATTTTACTAACTAATAAAATTCTACCTCCAAGTAAAATACTTAATCAAGTTTAACTAAATTATTATAACAATTTTTTAAATTATATGTCTCATTCTTCTTCTCATTCTCCTTTTCCTTCTCCTTCTCCTTTTCTATTTTTTTTTTCTTCTCCTCCGATCCTCTTCCTTCTCCTTCTTCTTCTTTCAAATTCGCACACGCAAGTTTTCCTCCTCCTCTTCCTCCTCCTCATTCTTTCCCAATCTTGCGTCTTCTTCTTTTTCTTTTCCTTTTTTGTTATTGTCACCGCCAATAACATCAACATTTTACTAACATGCATCTTTATTAGTTCTGATTTTTTCTATTGCCATCATTAAATAATTTCGGTTCATTTCTTAGTTTATTTCGATTTATTTGTGTGTTAATTGAAGTTCACTTTATACTAATGATATGTATTGACTAAATTTTTTTATTTTTTACATAATTTTTTAACTGTTTGTTCAAATCTGAATTGAATTCGATTCATTTGTGAATTAAGTTAGGTTCACTTGATATTACTTTTAAGTATTCACCAAATTTGTTATTCCTTAAGAAATTCGGTTCATCTCTTAGTTTAATTGAGTCCATTTGCATGCAGAAATAAAATGAAATGTATTTTTCTTACTGATTGAATGTTTATCACGTTTTGTTCAAATCTGAATCGAATTTGGTTAATTTAGAAATTGAGTTAGGTTCACTTGATTCTACTTTTAAGTATTCACCAAATCTGTTATTCCTTAAGAAATTTGGTTCATCTCTTAGTTTAACTGAGTTCATTTGCATGCAGAAATGAATTGAAATGTGCTTTTCTTACTGATTGAATGTTTATCACGTTTTGTTCAAATCTAAATTGAATTCGGTTCATTTGGAAATTGAGTTAGGTTCACTTGATTCTACTTTTAAGTATTTACCAAATCTGTTATTTCTTAAGAAATTTGGTTCATTTCTTAGTTTAACTAAGTTCATTTGCATGCAGAAATGAATTGAAATGTGATTTTCTTGCTGATTGAATGTTTATTAATTACTTTTTGTTCAAATCTGAACCAAATTCAATTCATTTGTGAATTGAGTTAGGTTCACTTGATACTATTGTTAAGTATTTATCAAATTTGAACCGAACTCGGTTCATTTCTGGATCAAAATGAACCTCAATTAAAAGGAGAAAAATTAAAGAAAAAAACATAGCAACAATAAAAAAATGACGAGTGAGAGAAAACACGCAAAAAAGAAGAAGGAGGAAGGCAAAGAAGAAAAAGAAAGAAGAAGAAGGAATGCGAAGATAAAGAAAGAAGAAAGCGAAAAAAAGAAGGAAGAACGCGAATACAAAGACAAAGAAGCTTTATTAAAATGTGCATATGTACAAGCAGATATAATAAAAATAGTTTTTGCTGAATTTGGCCTACTTGGTTGGATTTAAATAAAAAAATACTTGGAGTGTAGTTGGGTTAATATTGAGAAAGGCAAGTTGGGCATGTTTTGTAATGTTCTATCGGTTAAATAACTTACTGTAACCAGATTAAAGAACCAAACTGCTTGAATTATTCTCTTAACTTCTTTTTTATTTTTTTATAAGAAGAAAGCCAACTGTTTCTCTTAGAGTGTTAGGCACATATGTTGATGGGTAACTTATATGTATTATTTCTGGGTATATTTATCTTCTACACTTTTTGTTATTTTTTTAACTAAAAATTATCAATAGAAAATTAAAAAAAATTAAAAATATTTTTTATACCATAAAAAAGAATGTGTATAAAAGATATATATGTACAGAAAAAGTAGCACAAATATCATTTTTCTTTATTTGTAAATTATATGTTATTATAGTATTATTACAAATATTGAATTCTTGCACTAATGAGTTCAATAACAAGAAAAAATTGTTAGTCCTTGCTCGCCTATATAAGAGGCTCAACCACTAGCAGTGTGCTATCATCTTTAATTAGCTTATGAATCCAAATTCAATAGTAATGGCTTTGAAAAACTTGTCCATTATTATTTTGCTCTTTGTTAATTCCCTTATTGTCCTTTCCATCTTCCCTACATTATCCATAGCTGCTAACCAGAAATCAGTTCCCATAGTTTCCCCACAAACCATATGCAAGTCCACTCTATACCCTTCTTACTGCGAAAACGTGTTTGCTAATCAAAATGGCACCGTTTTCGACTATGGCCGCATTTCCATTCGAAAATCCCTATCCCAGTCCCGCAAGTTCTTGAACTCACTTGATTCATATCTTGAAAAGAAATCTTCTTTATCTCAACCCACAATTAGCACTCTCCAAGATTGTAAGTTTCTCACTGAGTTAAGCTTTGAATACTTATCAAACGCCCTTGACACCGTTGAAAAAGCCAGCGATGTTCTTCCAACATCACAAGCCGATGATGCACACACCGTCCTCAGTGCTGTCTTGACTAATCAACAAACTTGTTTAGATGAAGTTATAAGTCTAACCACTGCTTCTGATCAGAGAGTTAAGGATGATATCTCGTCCTCACTCTCTGATTATTTGAAGCTTCTCAGTGTCTCCCTTGCCCTCTACAAGGAGGGGTGGGTTCCTGAGAAGAAAATCTCAACCTTGTTAGAACACAAAGGAAGACACTTGGAGTTTCGTAACGGCCATTTACCATTGAAGATGTCGAGTAGAGTACGCGAAATTTACGATTCTGCCATTGGACGACACGGTAGAAAACTGCTGAGCGTGGACGACAGTGAAAATTACGTTCTGGTGAGTGACATTGTGGTTGTTAGCCAGGATGGAAGTGGAAACTTCACGACCATCAACGACGCCATTGGCGCAGCACCGAATAACACCGATGGTAGCAATGGCTACTTCCTCATCTTCATCACTGAGGGTGTGTATCAAGAGTATGTTTCTATAGCCAAAAACAAGAAGTACTTGATGATACTTGGAGAAGGAATCAACCGAACAATTATCACAGGTGATCACAATGTCGTGGACGGTTCTACAACATTCAACTCAGCAACATTTGGTAATTTAGCGAAACCCAATTCACTCTTCAATTGTTTCATAAATTTAAAGAGCTCTCTTATCCATTTTAAATACACTTTGTCATAAAATTATAAATTGATAAAAAAACAGAGGAAGTATAGGAAGTCAATGGAATATCTATACAATATGTACAATACAATATGTATAATGGGATATAGAGATGTTTGATTCAGTAGGATATTTATTATCCCTGATATTCGGATGGTTATTATTTGGGATAGTACGAGTGTATTGTGTTTGAGAAATTAGTAGTATTTTATCTTTGATGTTCATTTTTTAACTCATATTGGACCAAATAAAGGAAAAGTCTAGGGGCAGCAACTTTGTTAAATTCTAGCCAGCATGTAACCAGCAAAGAAAAGTGAGCAATTGGATGAAATCTCACACCAATCTCATACAATTCAAACCATCATTGATGGCTATTTGATGACTATAAGTCACAAAAGTTGCTGGCCTCCTAACATTCCTCCTAAATAAATAGCCCATTGTACACATTGTACAAATACTCAATTGATAATATAAATGATTATATTATTAATATTTTTTATTT
>NC_029790.2:8026749-8027687 GCF_000816755.2 Arachis ipaensis | reverse complement strand
ACCTTAAAAATTTAAATTAAAAAAATAATATAAATAATTATATTTTTAACGCAATTTAATTTACAGCTGTAGTGGCACAAGGGTTTGTAGCAGTCAACGTAACATTTCGCAACACTGCGGGGCCAAGCAAGCACCAGGCAGTTGCAGTTAGAAATGGAGCAGATTTGTCCACTTTCTATAGCTGCAGCTTTGAAGCCTATCAAGACACGTTGTACACACATTCTCTAAGGCAATTCTACCGCGAATGCGATATTTATGGCACAGTTGACTTCATATTTGGAAACGCTGCAGTGGTTTTCCAAAGCTGCAACTTGTATCCCCGTCTTCCCATGAGTGGACAATTCAATGCCATCACTGCTCAAGGTCGAACCGATCCAAACCAAAACACAGGCACTTCCATACACAATTCCACCATAACAGCTGCCGGTGATTTGGCCGCGGTGGTTGGAAGCGTGAAAACGTACCTTGGGAGGCCATGGAAGGAGTATTCGACCACGGTTTATACGTTATGTTTGATGGATAGTTTGATTGATCCTTCTGGTTGGAGTATATGGAGTGGAGACTTTGCATTGAGCACTTTGTATTATGCGGAGTATAATAACGGTGGAGGTGGTTCAAACACCACAAATAGAGTGACGTGGCCTGGTTATCACGTTTTAAACAACGCTGCTGATGCAACTAATTGGACCGTCTCTAACTTCTTGGGTGGGGATAGTTGGCTGCCTCAAACTGGTGTCCCTTACTTGAGTGGATTGTTCTAGTTACAACATAATTATATTCGGTTACTACACATTTATATCATCAGGGGAAAAAAAAGTTAACTATTCTCTTAAAAGTTCTTGTGTTGCATATGCTAGGTTGCGAAAATCGAATTGGTCAATAAATCGATAAAATGATTAATTTAACGATTCAATCGAACTTTAATGGAAGTTCAACCG
>NC_029790.2:8021510-8024171 GCF_000816755.2 Arachis ipaensis | reverse complement strand
ATGGAAGTTCAACCGATATAATTAAATATAAAATAAAATTATTAAAAATTTTATTTTTAAAAATAAAAATTTATAATTAGCAATCATCATAAATATAAATTTACACAAATTAAATATAGTTAACAACACTAACAACACATTAATAAAAATAGTTTCTGAATTTATATAATTTTTAGTCATATCAACAAATCAACAACACATGGAGTCACAAAAAAAATCAACAACACATGTAATATCAAAACACAATCAATAATTACCTCCAGAAGTTCAGAAGACAAATTCAAAATGTAAAATCCATTACAACCAGACAATAAAATTAAAAATTAACAAAAAATTAGCAAAATACCATCAACAATCAAGAATATTATTTTAAAAAAATTAACTCATAACCAAAAAAATTCACTCAAAGTCAGAAGAGTAATGGAGTTAAACAACCGTCGAAAGATGAATGTGAAAGTAAAGGTTGCTACAGTGAGTAAGTAACTGTGAGAGAGAGAGACAGAGAGCTTGAAGAGAGAGACGCGATGGCCAGAAGAAGAGCTCCGAGCAGAGACGGGCTTGATGACGAGGGCGGAGGCAGGCTTGACGACAGTGGCTCCGAGCAGATCTGGTGACAGAGGAACGTCGCCAGAGACAAGAATCGAGCAACCACGAGCAGACGACGAGAATAGGGCGAGGAGAAAAGTAACGTTGAGCGATGACAGCACCCTCCCGACGAGGAGAAGAGTTCGACAATAAAGAGTGGATAGTGACTGGGTACTGCTCCAAGGAGATTTGGAACTGGATTCTTCACTCCAGTCTCTAGAGTTTTCACTTTTCAGAGAGAAAGAGAAGGGTAAGATGGTGGTATAGTAGCGGTTAGGGTTCCTTAATGTTCAGGAAATTTTTTTTTCTATATATATAATGTTGGAAAAGTATATGGAACCAAAAGGTAATCAGCCAAAAAGTAAACAAAACCGTTTAATTAGAATCACTTTTTGAATAATATGTTTGAAAACTGCTCCTGGGATCACGGAGCACAAACCAAAACCCGATTTTTCATGGAGCCCAAACACATTTTGGCTGGTTTTTGGCTGATATGCTTTTGGTTCCCTAATTGTTCTCTATAATGTTAAAACGGCGACGTTTTGAGTCTAGCCTTGAATAGAAAATTTTTAAAAAAATTGGCCAGTTCCAATGGTTAATTATTGGTTCAGTTGATTTTTTTATTAATTTTTTGTCAAACCATTTTAAAAATCAACCGAATCGACTATACGACCGATTTTTGAATAATCCGATTGATCCGGCTTGTCCAATTCGATTTTTAGAACTATGGCACCTGCTATCTTGCATACATGGTACGGTTCTCTTTTGTATTTTCACATTATAAAAAGTATATGAATAATTAAAAATATTTGATAATAAATTAATCAAAAATAGTCTAAATTTATTTTATTTAGTATTTATTAATTATTATTTGGATGGATGCCTTTGCTGTGGAGAAGGCTTTTCTTTCAAGTCTTGTTTTTCTTTGATCGCCTAGGCTACGTTTGTTTCTGAGAACAAGACAGGATAAGACACTGAGAATAGGATAGGACAAGACATTGATGAACAGAAACACAAAATTTTGTGTTCTTGTATTATGTTTGGTGATAATTTAGAACAAATTATAAAAATTTAATTTATTTTCATTTTTTTTCATTTAAAAAATTTGAGATGAAAAATATAATAATAAAAAAATATAATTATGAAAAATTAACAAAAATAATAAAAAAAATGAAAAATAAGTTATATCCCTTGTTAGTGTCTCCGTTTCCTTTCTATCAGGATGGACACAAAATACATTAATTCAGTATTTCTGGACACACTGTGTCCATGTCTCTTCTGTCAAACATAATTTTGTGTCTATGTCTATGTCTCACTGTCCTATCTTTGTAAACAAACGCAACCCTAAATCCTTGACTTGAACACTTCGCGGGCTGCGTGCTTATCTTGTGCGACAACACTGTAGCTCTTCTAGGCGGACAGCAGTGCCAACAATTTAGGTGTTGGAGGAGTAAGGGCTTTTAACTTAGAAAGACGACGGTGTTAGAGAATCAGTGAATGGGGAAATAATGATAGTCAAAGGGAGGTAGCAGCCTAAGCTTCTTAGGCTTGGTACAGAAACTCTTTTTTCTAATAATTAATAAATACTAAATAAAATAAATTTTGGCTAATTATTTTTTTGTTTATCTAACGTAATCGACGGATAATAACTGCGGCTAAGCTCTTGTTTTATTTAAGTTAGTAAATTATGGTAATCACGTACATATGCTAGATGCGTTGCTTTTATATTAGCGGTTCGTTTTATGTATGGATCCCACTAGGGAGATAATGGACTATTTGTACAATGTGTACAATGGGACACAATGGACTATTGAGTTACAATGAGAAAAAGTAACACTAATGATTATATTTTTAATACTCTCTAAACTTTCATTGTACACATTATATAAATATTCCATTGGCTCCTTATACTTTCCCTTTATGTATTTATTCTAAATTCCATCTTTAGGTGAATATTTTCAATATTTAATTTATAATTATTTTTATTATTTAAAATAACCACTATATTATAAAATTTTTATATATATAAATTTAATAAAAAGTGATTTTTGATTTAACTAGATTATGTTATAGACA
>NC_029790.2:8021024-8021342 GCF_000816755.2 Arachis ipaensis | reverse complement strand
AATCTTAATTTTTTTTTTTACATAGGACTTTTTTTTTTATTTATCTTCTTTTTTGCCCGCACTTGTCAAGATACAATTTTAATTCTAAAAACGTATTACCGACTTTATTAAGATTAAGAAACAGATTGACTGCGGAATTGGTCTAAGGAATGAATGGTAAGGCTGGTGACGGCGGCCTGAGTGGCTGAGTTGACAAGATCTGATGTAAAATATGGGTTAAAAGTATGTTGTTAGATTACTAAATTAAAGAAATTAAGTTAATATATGGTTAAAAAAATAGTCAAAAATAATAAATTTTACTAGTTTTATAATATTTTT
>NC_029790.2:8002842-8019773 GCF_000816755.2 Arachis ipaensis | reverse complement strand
TTACATATGATAGATTTTATTCCACAAAAATACAAATAAATTTTATGAAAAGACTTTTGTCGAAAATAAACAAAAATAAATTAACATAAATTACGACTAAAAAAGAGAATCGATCAATAATACTATCGAAAAAAATAAATTTTTGATCCAGTATTATTGATACAAGTTTGGCTGCATGTAGGTAATCAACGAGAGAGAGTAGAGATGAAGTTCATTGGATTCCAAGTGTAAATGCGAAATGGTGAAACATGTCCAGGGAAAAGTTGAGCTTCATACGGCTTAATTTATGCCACCATATCATATATTCATATTCACCTAATTAATAACCTCACATCATATCGCATCTTTCTCTCCATTATTTCTTCCTTCCATTTCATCCATAATAGCATAATTACTGTTAAGTGCTTGAACCCTATTCTCGCCTTCCACCTTCCATTCCCCTTTTTCAGAACTGCTTCCCCCAGTTAACAAGCACCTTCTCAATTCAGCAATTTCTTCTTTCTATTAATGCTGCTTGAGAACTAAAAAGAGTCTATCCAAACAATAAACTAACAAATATTTTTGAATTATATTCTATACTAATTAATAATATTAATTGTCATTAATTAGTTATTATTTAAATATTTTTTAAAGATATAAAATTAATGATTATTAATTACTTCATCTTACTCTAATTTACTTTTTACCATTTATTACGCAAACACTAATTCTTCTTTTAAAAAAAATTCGAAATTTCAAAAAACAAAAGCACCAAAATATAAGGTAAAGAATCATCCAAATTCTAAGAAAAAAAAACATACAAAATATAAAAAAAAGAATAATCCAAAATTAATAAAAAAAATCATTCAAATTCTAAGAAAAAAAAAACATACAAAACATAGGAAAAAGAATCATCCGAAATGTAGAAAAAAAAACATAAAAAACTAGTTAAAAAAATCATTCAAAACCAAATAGGAGGAGGAGGAGAAGAGCCGTAGGGTAGCCGGCGACGGCGTCTTGACGGCGTTGCGTGGACAGTGGGGGACTCGCGATGGCGTGTTGCGACGAGTGGAAAAGTCTCCATGGATCGGAGTAGTTGATCGCGCGTCGCGAATGGAGACCCGGTAGTGGCTGCGTCGCGACGGATGGAGAGTCGTGGAGTGCGAGTGGCGAGCAATGGGGAGTTGCGAGCGACAAGGGTGCGTCGGGCGAGCGATGGGGAGTCGCGAGAAGGGTGAAGTAGAAGAGCGATGGTGGCTGTCTTTCTTGCACGAACGACAAATGAAGTGGCGGAGAAAGATGCAAGGATAACCGACAATGGCGCGCGAGGACGGTGCTACGGCAACGCTAGCAGCGTGAGGACGAAACCGCGGCAGCGTGGAGCATTTGGAAGAGGAATTAAGATTTGTGGTTTTGTGTGGTGAATGGTGAGTGAAAGTGAAAATAAATTAGGGTAAGTTCTGATTCAAAAATGTCATTAATGTGACTTAATCAAATTTTAAATTTAAAAAAATAATTTAAAATTAATCACTATTATTTAAGTTGTTCAATTCTTGGCTAATAGACACTTACCTCCCTATACTTTTTTATTATTTAATTAGCATCAACAATCAACAATTTAATTCTATTTGAAGGAATTAATTAATTGTTGCTAATAATAATAACAATAGTAATAAGCTGCAATCATACTGTATACTTCTCTTCTCGTGCATACATTCAATTTTACTTCCCTTAACTAGAATAATAAAATTTAGCGCAAAATTTTTCTATTATTTGTATTTATCTACGCAGCATCCAAAGAAAAAGAAATAGATATAACCAAAAATTTATGATCCAAAAAAAAAAAAAAACAAAAACAAAAGCACTATCGAATTCTAAGCCACACTTAACATTAATAAAGAAATTAGTATTATTACTAGAAAGAAAGAAGAAGAAACATTCCTAAAATTAAGAATTAAGAATCATATCAGTCATGGTGTTAACATTTGTCTTTCTTTATCTTATAGTTTTCAATCACATATAGAGAGGGAGAGGGAGAGGGAGAGAGGGGAATGGATCCTCTCAATTGTTAAAAAAAATTGAGAGTGTAAAGTGTGATCTTTAACCCTCTATTGTTCTCTCTCTCATATTTATTCTTGGTCCCACTTATAAAACTAATGGTGAGAGATCACACTTTACTCTCTCAATTATTAAAAAAAATGGAGAGGATCCATTCCCGGGAGAGAGAGAGGGAGAGGGTAGGTGGGAAGCACAGCGAGGGGTAGAACGTTACGCCAGGTCAAGAATCTTAGTGTTTGAAACTGAAATGAGGATCGATGTTTGGAACCGAAATGAGTATTGACATTTGGAGAACGAGTCCTTTTCAATTTTCGTAAATAATCTCCCAGTAGACATATTAAGGAGAGAGCTGTTTCAACTGTTTAGTTGGACTGGACGCATAAATAACATATACTTATCGAAGAAACAAAAGAATGGTGGTATATACATCTTTGTGTTTATACGATACACCACGAAAGGAGGGGCCTTAAAGGCTATAGTTGAGATGAATCATATAAGATTGAGAGGCAATGTTACCTTTGTGAGAAAAGCTAAATACATAAGAATGTCTGAGGTAAAAGACACGAACAGGAGTCCTCCACGAGGTGACACTCAAATTACTATGGATCGTCAAATGCCAGAAGAAATAGGAGAGACCTAGAAAATCACAGCTACCGCCAACAAGGATTTGACGAAGGATAAAACAGTTCAAGATCTACATGGTAATGGGTGGACGAAGAATGTGGAAGTAAAGGTGGTGAAAGAAAACCTGGACTGGCTACAGAAAAGCCTAGTTGGGGGAACGACGAGAGCTATTAACTTCAAATCGCTGAAGGAATCGGTTGCAAAGAATTTTTTCCAAGTTATTCAGGTGCGCAAAATGGGTGCATATAAAGCACTGTTGACCTTTGACAGTCTTTTGAATGCAGAAGAGGCTTACACCTTCAAAATGAATAGCCTACTGCAGTTGTTCCATAGTGTATGGAGGTGAGACGAGTCGGAGAGAAGTGAAACTCGAAGGGTGTGACTAGAATGCTTTGGGGTTCCATTACATGCATGGTCTGTGGATACTTTTTGGTCAATAGAAACTCAATGGGGCGAGATGGTTGGCTGTGATAACGTGACAGAATCGTGCATCTCATTTAGTGCCGGCCGTGTGCAAATTAATACCTTGGTGATGGATGTGATCAATGAACGGGTCCATATCACAATAGGCACTAGTGGCTTTGATATTTTGGTAAAAGAGGTAGGATGTGAAACATATGGTGGGAATGATAAGGTGAAAATGACGACGGATGGCCAGGGAAGCTATGAAATCCAAAGGAATATATCTACAAAGGTCTGTGATGATGTAGCTATAACGTCGCCAAGGCCAACAACTTCGACTGGCATGCAGATCAAGCAGCAGAAGTGGTTATCGAGGTGCTGAGAGAGGAGGTTGAAGATGAGGATAGATTGGTAAGAAACAATTCTAAATGAGTGGAGTTATGAAAATTTAAGACACAATCAAATGAAATTGGTAACTTATCAATCTGATAATGGTGCTATTGAAGGCATGGCAGATTTTGTGGGATATGATATGAATAATAAAGTGGATTCTGAGTTGACTATCGCTTGAGATTATGGTTGTAAATTTGATGGGTCGGGAAGGGGGGAAATAAGTCTTAATGCAATGGAACATACAAGGGAGCCCTTCAACGGAAATAGGAGCTGGAATGACTTGGTGGGCCTTGAAGTCCCAAGGTCCAAAGAAACAAACAACATTAGAGAAGCGAATGTTCATCATGGGCATGCTTTGGATCGCACGGTGCATCGAGTCGGTCTTCAAGCCAGTGGGTCAAGGGAAACTACTCTAGCAAGGTTATGGTTTAGCAGTCAAGGAAGCCTTTGCGCTTAGGGATCTTCAGGAGTTGGGGGCTACGGGTTCAAGGGTTGGAGCAGCACGAAACTGCCATGGTGAAGAACGATTAACAGCGGCTGTTCCACAAGCTGTGCATTAGCCAGATCACAAGATGGGGGTCGGTGGCTACATGAACGGGGAATGAGCTAACCGGAGAGGAGGAGGACGAGTGGGCTAGGGTAACGCGTCTATGGATACGACACATGTGTGCCACATAGAAGACAAACCTCTCTCCCCTTGTGATGAACTGGTACTGGCACAGGCTGGCGGGCATAATGAGTCTCGAAGAAGGATATGTGCGGTGGAGGCGGGAGGAGGCAGATTAGAAATTCATGGTAGAGGGGTTGATGGGCTACAAGGAGTTGCGGGCATAAAAGACAATACAGAAAAAGGAAACGATGATTTTGATGAACATAATTGTGAAGATGATGAAGAACCTGGGAAGTCTAGGCTGGGTATGGATGCTTTTGTTGACAGAAATTTACCAGTGCATAATGACGATGATGGATACGACGATGATGGTTATCAGTGGCTAAGAGAAGGGGGGTTAAATCTTAGCCCCTTTTTTGCTTAGTAACACTTGCTGCCTTTCAGATCGCTTTGAGGAGATATTCTTGCTTTTTGTCTCGTACCTAGCCAAGAGACATTTTCTTTTTATCTCGTAACCAGACAAGAGATATTTTTCAGTTTTGTCTCCTATGCAGCAGAAATAGAAATGGAGTAGAAGAGAGAGAGAATCACACCAAGAAATATCCTGGTTCAGCTGCTAAGTGCAATGCAGCCTACATCTAGTATCCATCACAACTATGACGGAATTTCACTATAATCATACAGATTACAAACACCAATTCTCCCTAGGAACTACCCTTCCTATCCGGAATAAGTACAGAATTTATCCCCAATCCTGAACTTGACTTGGTCACCTGCCAAGCTTTCAACTGCTAAGTGCTAACCCAACTTGCAAGGAAATTCCCACAAAATCATGAAACACAACACAAATGTACAAAGGACCTCTAGGACATCTATGACTTTTTCTTTTAATTTTGTACCCTTTACCTTTTTTCGCTCACTGGCTTTTTCTTACAAACCTCACACAGTTTGCCTTTTTCACCATGAGACTCAATATAGACAAAACTAAATAGAAAAATACAACATGAAACCCATTGAAGGAGAAGAACTTCTGTTAGCTTGGGTAGCTATGAGAACTCTGTGCTTTTCACTCTTTTTCTCTTTGCTTCAAGCCTTGGATGTTCACCCTTATTATAGAAGGGGAAGCCTCCAAGGTTGAAACGGTTGAATTGAGCCAACTTCTTCTTCTTCAATAACAAACTGGTTCGAACAGAGAGAGAAGAGAGGGAACCGAAAGCTAAAACCAACATGCAATTACCTCTCTCTCATCCCTTCTCATCAAGCTTCATCAATCTGAGCCGTCCATCTTGACTTGGTCCCCAAGAAGGGTTTCTGACCCTTGATGAATCCTTGATCCTTGACAGCTCCATCAGCTCTATCTTCTGCTTCTTCCTCCACGTAGCTACAGTAGCTGCCTCCTGTGATGGATGATCAGAAAGTAGAGACGAGACCATTAAGAATTACAGGAGGATATTTCATTATTTTGAGCTAATGTTGGGGATGAGTATTAATTTTGATAAGTCTAGCTTGATTCATATTAACTGTGATGATCAGTAGGTACATCGTACGTGTAGAGTACTAGGTTGTAAGGTAGCCTCTCTTCTGGTGAAATACTTAGGGATCCCGCTAGGAGCGAATCCAAGGTTGGTGAAGACTTGGAAGCCCATTATAGAAAAAGTGGAGGAGAAGTTGAGCCTATGGAAAGCCAAGGTTCTCAATAAAACCGGTAAGCTGGTACTTATTAAATCTGTATTGAACAGCCTCCCTGTCTATTATTTGAGTTTGTATAAAATGTCAAAGGCTATTGCAGAGAAACTAATTTCCTTACAGAGAATATTTCTATGGAGTAAGGAGAATGGTAGGAATGGTATGGCTATGGTTAGGTGAGAGGTGGTGCAGGCTCCCAAAAAGTTTGGTAGGTTAGGTGTCGGTGATGCTATGGTGCATAACACAGCCCTTCTTTTTAAGTGGTGGTGGCATTTTTCGAAGGAGGATTGCCCCTTATGGAACAAGGTGGTGTGCTCTAGTAACAATTTGAATGCCAATGTGATGCTGTTATCCCAGGTGCTACCTGCTCGGGGGGGAGGGGGGAGGGGATGGAAGAATATATGCCATATACAGTTCAAGGATCAACAACTAAGACAGAAAATGATTAATGGGTTGTCTATGGAGATTGGTGATGGGAGAGGGACTCGGTTCTGGGAGGATGTATGGCTACGTGGCAGTTCTTTGAAAGACCTATTTTCGAGACTTTTCTCAGTTTCAAATCAAAGAGGATCCGTTATAGGGTATTGTGGGTTCTGGGACGGGTTAGAGTTGAGATGGAAATTTCAATGGAGGCGAGAGCTTTTCCAATAGGAGTTGGACTTAGTGAATCAGTTGCATGAAACTTTAAGACTGGTCAAACTTGCACATGACAGAGAGGATACAGTTGTGTAAAAATTTGATAAACAAGGTGTATTTTCTACTAACTCTTTTATGCAGGTGTTGTAAGTGAAAATGATGCTGGAGGAGATAGCGAGTTACAGCTTTACTAAGTCAGTTTGGAAAGGTCTAGTCCCACCAAGAGTTGAATTGTTTGTTTGGTTTGTATTGACTGGAAGGGTCAATAGAAATGAGAGGCTAAGTCGGTTGGGAGTGGTTAATCAGGAAGATGTTGTATGTGTGTTATGTAACCAAGGTGTTGAATATGATCACCACTTGTTTCTTGGTTGTGATTTTTCTTGGCAGGTTTGGGGTGCATGACTGTCATTTGTCGGAAGACAATGGTCATCCCCAGGGACGCAAAAGGAACATTTTCAAAGTTGGACTGAGCTATCAACTAGTAAGTAGGGGCGCAAGAGGTGGATGGTATGTTTCTGTTCAATTATCTGGAACATTTGGCAAAAAAGGAATAGAATGATTTTTCAGAATAAAGAAAAAAGGGTTGAAGATATCATCCATCAGTCCTTCATGAACTATAAGGAGTGGTTAGGTGTGGATACCTTCTGTTGTTGATGGCAATGCCGAAGATGACAAGGGATATTAATTAGTGTTCTTTGCGTAGCTTTCTTCTTTTGACTGGTGGTTATTTCTGTTTGTTGTTTCACTTGCTCTACATATTGTGTTGAGCTTTTCCTTTTAAAAAAAAAAGATTTTCAATCACATAATCTCTCAATTGAGAATTGACCCTCTTTTTTCTGTAGCTCTTTGCATTCTTCTCATTTTCATCACTTTTTGCCACGTAATCTAAATTTTTAGTCCATTTCTCTTTTTCTTCACCTATGTCCATGGGTGAAATGACTCCAATAGTCTTTGGTATTATAATATTACAACAAATCATAGTTCTCCAATTGAATTAGTAATTGTATAACCTCATTTGAACCATTTTCAACAATTCTCTTAACTAATATAGCAATTGGCTACAGTAAGAGTCCTTGTGTTTTGGAGAGAATTGGTAAAGGAATATATTAGGCTGAATGATTTTCCTGAAATTTCTTCAACATGGAAACATGAAAAATTAGATGTATCTTAGGTAGTATTTCTTTTGAGATACTGAGACAGAGATACTGAGACAGAGACTAAGAAACGGAGACTTAGTATCATGTTTGTTAGTTCAAAGACTGGTACTAAAATTTCAGTTTCTAGCTCAAAAATTTTAGTATTTCAGTACCTCTAAAAAGTAAAGAGACAGGGGACTGAAATTTTTGGAGACGAAAGCTGAAATTTTAATTTATAATTCCAACTTTACTCTTTGTACAAATTAAATTAGATCTTCATTCTTATTTTAGTCTCTGTCTCCCACTTTACACCAAACATAATACTGATACTTATTTCAGTTTTTGTCACTCTTTCAAACGCTACCTTAGATCCTGGTGGTAGTTCCACTTTGTAAGCAACTTTGCCAACTCTTTTGAAAATCTGAAATGGTACAAAATACCTTAGGCTCAATTTTTATTTTTCCTCAACTACACCGAGTGTTATTTATAAGGTTGAAGCTTAACTAAGACAAACTCTCCTTCTGCAAACTTCTTATCTGTTTCTGTTTATCTGCCAATTTTTCATACCATTTTGAGCTTTGTCCAAGTTTATTTTCAATTATTGCAGAATGTGGTTTCTGTCTAATAGCATCTTTTGTACTTGTGGCAGATCAATTGCCTCCAAAGCATATTTGGTAGTAGTCGGAGCTTTTCTTCCATAAACCGCTTCAAATGGCGACGTGTTTGCACTTGTTTGGTAAATAAAATTATACCACAACTCAACCCAAGCAAAAGCTTTGGACCAGTGCTTAGGGTTCTCATATGTATAACATTTGAGGAACATCTCTAAGATTTTGTTGGCAGCTTTCGTTTGTCCATCAGATTGTGGGTGATATCCAGAAGATATTGATAAAGTTGTCCCTTGTAAATTGAACAATTGCTGCCACAGATTGTTGGTAAAAATTTTGTCTCTGTCGGAAACCATCATTCAGAACATGCCATGTAACTTCACCACCTGATTAAAGAAAAATCCAGCCACTTGTTTCGTATTAAAATCGTCTCTCGTAGGGATAAAGTGAGTATACTTTGATAGTCTATCAACTACCACAAGGATTACTGTATAGCTTGAAGAATTCGGCAGACCTGTGATGAAGTCCAAGCTTATATCTTCCCACACCCTCTCTAGTATTGGCAATGATTGCAATAAGCCAGCAAGAGATGTGTTTAGTGACTTAACCTTTTGACAAATATGACAATTTGTTATAAATTTCTTAATATCTTGCATCATATGATCCCAATAAAAGCTCCTAGCAATTTGAGCTGCTGTCTTCTTAATACCCGCGTGACCCCCAATCGGAAATGAATGAAATTCATATAAAATTTGCTGAATCAATTTAGGTTTTGTAGGAACTACCAATCTATCACCCTTGTATACCATACCTCCTCTCACTGACATGTCCCTTGCATCTTCATTTCCCATAATAATTCTTTGTAATTGTTGTTCTGTAGTTTGAGCCTTCTTAATCTCCTCAAGGAGCTGGCACATTGGTTGGCTCCATGCATGTAACAAGTTCGAGACAATGCATCTGCAGGGATATTGTCCTTTTCTGTCTTATACTCTATTTTGAAATCATAGCCCAAGAATTTATCTAACCAAGCTTGTTTGTTTCGGCATTTGGAGTGACTGGTCTAATAAATGCTTCAAACTTTGTTGGTCTGTTTTTAATTGTGAATTTATGTCCTATTAGGTAATGTCTAAACTTTGCTAGTGCCTCTGTAACTGCAAATAATTCTCAAACATAAGCACCTCGTTTCTGAATGTGAGGAGACAGTTTTTTTTGAAAAATACGCAATTGGGTGACCCGCTTGACTTAGAAAAGCCCCTGTACCAAGTCAAGAAGCATCAATTTCCAATGCAAAAGACTGTGAAAAATCTGGTAATGCTAACACTGGCCCTTGGGACAATGCTTTCTTCAACCTGTCAAAAGTTTTTTGTGCTGCATTGGACCAATTAAAATTGTCTTTCTTCAATAAATCTGTCAATGGAGCTGTCAAAGATGTATACTGCTAAATGAATCTTCTATAATATCTTGTAAGTCCGAGGAAGGCTCGCGACTGCTTCAAATTGTTAGGAACTGGCCATTCCATCACTATTTGAACTTTATTCCGATTCATGGCTATGCCATTACCAGATACGACGTGTTCAAGGTAATCAATACTCTCCATACCAAAAGAGCATTTTCACAACTTGTCAAACAATTGGTTTTCTTTAAGTAATTATAGCACAATTTCTAAGTGCCATAAGTGAGTTGTCCATGTTGGGCTATAAACTAATATATCATAATAAAAAAAAAACTAACACAAATTTTCATAGAACTTGTTCAAAGACTGAGTTCATTAGTGCTTGGAAGGTTGCTGGCACGTTTGTTAACCCAAATGGTATTACCAACCATTCATATAATCCTTGGTGAGTCTTGAAAGCTATTTTGTATCTCTCTTCTGGTTGCACTAAAATCTAATGGTACCTAGATCTTAAATCCAACTTTGAAAAATATTTAGAAGCATGGAGTTCATCAAGGAGTTCATCAACTGTTGACATAAGGAACTTATCTTTCATTGTGATTGCATTCAAAGCTCTGTAATCTATACAGAATCGTCATGTCCCATCCTTTTTCTTTACTAAAATAATTGATGATGCAAAAGGGCTATTATTAGGCTGTATGACCCCTTCTTGCAGCATTTTTTTACCATAATCTCTATCTATGTTTTCTGGCTATGCGATTGTCTGTATGGTCTAGATTTGACAGATTTCGAACCATCAATCAATGGGATGCGGTGATTGAATGCTCTCTCTGGGGGAAGCCCGGTTGGCTTTGTAAATACAGAGTTATAAGATTGCAACAATGATTGCATCTCTGGTTCCATATCCTCTAGAAAATTTAGAAGTTTTGGGTCTTCAACAATTGTAGCAACTTCCAATGTATACATTTCTTCAATTGCATTTGTCATGCATAGGCTCCTGAAATGATGCAGTTGTGTAGTTATTGGTTCGAAAGTTTGCAACCCTCTCAAAGTAACCAACTTCCCTTAGTCATAGTAATGAAATAACATATGAATATAATTTGCTGCATGTGTTCCTAATTGCTTGAGCCAAGAAACACCTAGCACCAAATCAAATGAAGCCACATGTAGTAAGAATACATGAATATTAAGATCATTCTCTTGAATTTTCACTGGCACATTAGCTATGAAGCCCTCTGTAGTTATGGTATGACCATTACCCACCATCACTTGGTATGTAGGTTGATGCCAACTTGGTAACTTAAGAAATTGTGCAATTCGTGGGGGCATAAAGCAATCTGAACTCCCACTATCAAGTAGTATATGTATCTTTATGCCATGTATTGTTCCTTTAAACTTACTCATTTTCTCTCCTATACTCCCATGTAACGCATTCATAGAGAGGTAAGACTGGTACGCTTCAGGATGTTGTACATTTTTCGTTAAGGAATCAATGGGTAAAGCAGCAACTTCAGTTATAATAGTCTCTGCCAGTCGCACTTCTTCATCAGCTTCATCCTTAATTTGCAAGAGTAAAAGTTGTTTATTCGGGCATTTATGGCTGAAGTTATATTTCTCATCACATGTGAAACAAAGACCATTCTCCCTACGTCTTTGTACTTTTTCTGGGGACATCTTCTTAATGGTAAGATTTCTTTAAGAGTCCCGCTAGGGAGACAATAAGGTATCTATACAATATATACAATGGGCTGTTTATTTAGCCAATATGTATTAATAATGTAAATTAAATATCATTATCCCTAATTTCTAGTTTTTTTTTGTGATATCTACCCCTAATTTATCCCAAATTCTTTCACATTAACCCTTCATTACCCACCATTACCTACCTTCCAAAAAATCCCATTGTTTGTTCCGCAGAAAAACCCTCCTTTCTCCGCTGCCCCGCCGTGTGCGCAGCAACCTGTGTCCTACCGCTCTGTTTTTGCGCGACGTGTTGCCTCCGTTCCTGCCGACCGGAACTGTCGCGCTCCGCCTCCTCGCGCCAACGCCCTCGCCGGAAGAACCTCCGTCACTCCTCACGCGGCTGAACATCCGTGACTTGCAACTGTTAGCGTTGCCGACGTGAGTTGCGGTCCCAAACCCCGCGCTCGTATCATCCCAGCGCTGCTGCCTGGGTCTTGTTGAATTACTCGAATAATAAACATCCACGAAAACTGAGAAAGTGAACATCCAAAATCTTACAAAAACGAACATCCAATGTGAACGTGTATAAATCATAACCAGCAATCATCGTCTATAACTAAGCACTCAAGAATAACCATCCACGTTCACAGAGAAAGTGAACATCCAGCGACAGGAAGAAGGCACAAACCGGCTGTGATGAAGGCGCTGGACGTCCGAGTTGCTGCGGTACTGCGAGCTCACTCACACAATATGCGCGTCCTCCCTACGTACGGTAGCCTGTGCGGACGACGGTGCCAGTCGGAAGAGTGTCGGCGCGATGTCCAATGGCGACTGGTAACCGTGGCAGCACTGTACCGGCTTTTGCTTCGAGGAGAGAGTGAGAGAAAAGTTTACACCGTATTGAGGGAGATAATCCTAATTTGATTCAAATTTTAAATGGGAAACTACTCAAAATTAATTAATTGCCATAACTAACGGGGAATCATGATTTGATTCAAATTTTAAATTGGAAACTACTCAAAATTAATTAATTGCCTCTAATTTAATTCTAATTTCAATTTAACCCCATTGTACACATTGTATAAAACATACATTGGCTCCTCATACTTTTCCTTTCTTTAATGGCGGGTGTCTTAGCAATTGGTGAATTTAATAAAGGAGGGAGGTTTGTGAGATGAGTAGTGTTTGATTGAGTGGTGGGAGTTATGTATTGAGATTGGGTATAATTTTTGTTTGACCAATTGTTGTTTCTTGGTTTGGTCTCAGCTTTATCTTCATACAATTTGGCGAGGAAATTGGCACGAATCAAATTATCTGGGGCTTGTGCTATTACCTCTCTTCGAATTTCCAGTTTTAATCCACCAATAAAACAATTCAAAATAGCATATGGTGAGGGACCGAACTGTGATTCAATAGCTCTAGCCAATAATTGCCAAGAATAAAATGGGTATGTCTTGTACATCATTTAGAATCAAGGGACCACCTCTTTTTCAAAATATATGGATGTCAAGTTTACCTTCTAATCTTGGGGGGTTTGGTAGAACTCAAAAGTTGCTCCGTATGAAATAACCAATGAAGAATATTAAAACCATCAAACTTTGGAAACTCAACATGGATGCTACGAATAGGACTACCAATTTTTGTGTATGATTCTGGTTCTGAGGATTTACCACCAAGAGCTGAAATGTTTGTGTTCTTGAGTTGCCGTAGGTTATCAATTGTTGCCTCCAGGTGAGCAAAACGGGCATCAGTTGCAGTTTATTTTTGGTTCCGATGGAGAGGAGAACAACGAAGAACGACAAGACGGCTGCTGGTGCATGTTGCTACTGCGTGAAGACCGACGGAGAGAAAGAAAGAGCGCGGCTACGAGGAAGGGAGAGGGTGAGGATAGACTGTTGCTGTTCGGATAGGGGATTAGGGGTGATGTTGCTCTTTATTGATAGACTGGTATACAATGATGAAGAACAATTTTTTAGATATATTTTTCTTTTTGGTATGAATGAGAGTAAGAGAGATTAGATTAGGATTCACGAGAAATGAAGCCATCTTTTAGTGTATATGAATAATAAAATGTATTTTGGTTTTGATTTTTAAATTAATTCATATTTAAAATTACAAAACTAAAGCTAATTAAATTTTGGCTAAATTAAAATGATTAGGATAGTTTTTGTTCAATATAAAAAAATATATTTAAATCTTTTTATAATATTAAATAAAAAATATTTTTTATTTTTTTTGAATTAAAATATAAAAGTAGTTTATTAAAAATATTAATATAATATATATTTAAAAAAATTAATTATTGACGTGAAAAATATAATTCACATGTCATATTTTAATTTGTCTACAATTTTACTGTATCGATCTGTATGAATTTATTATCGTATTGAAATAAACACCTTGTAAATAAGTAGCTAGCCATTGTAATAACTTCTAAATCAAAAGTTGATTGCAGTGACAAGATCTTTCTGCTAAGCAGTATGTAGTCTTAGATTTTGAGTTTTGAGTCTACAGTAGTTGGTACTAAGAGAGTTTAACATAGATTTGTGAGGCAGGTATATATTGTAACAGAGGATTAAGAATTTAAGAATTTATTTAAGGGAAAAAAGGTTTATAATAATGTTACAATAGGAACGCAGCAAAAGCCTGATTAAATTAAAATTCAATTACAATAATTAATCAACAGAAACAAATAAACATGGCCACTATGATGATCATAATATACAAATAAGGTTAAGCTGCAGCATATATATCTTACAATGATGTCTGAAATGGAACGTTAGTGGGAGGCAACCAAGCATCCCCATCCAAGAATTTGGAGACAGTAAAATTAGCTGCATCAATATCATTGATAATATGATAGCCAGGCCAATTCACTCTATTAGCAGTGCTTGAACCAGGTCCCATGTTATTGTACTCAGCATAGTACAAAGTGCTCAGTGCAAAATCTCCATTCCAATTACTCCACCCAACTGGAGCTATCAAACTATCCATAAAACTCTGAATATAAATTGTCCTTGAGTACTCCTTCCACGGCCTCCCAAGGTAGGTTGACACACTACCAACCACCGGAGCCAAATCGTCAGCGGCTTTAATGGTTGCGTTCTGTATGGAAATGCCAGTGTTTTGGTTCGGATCGGTTCGGCCTTGAGCCGTGATGGCATTGAATTGTCCACTCATTGGAAGGCGGGGATATAAGTTGCAGTTTTGTAAAACAACCGCTGCATTTCCAAATATAAAATCAACTGTGCCGTAAATATCGCATTCACGGTAGAATTGCCTCATGGAATGTGTGTACAGAGTGTCTTGGTAACCTTCAAAGCTGCAGCCATAGAAGGTGGACAAATCTGCTCCATTTCTCACTGCCACTGCTTGGTGCTTGCTTGGTCCCGCACTGTTGCGGAATGTTATGTTGACCGCAACAAATCCTTCCGCCACCACAGCTGCAAAACCCATATAATTCTTAATTACCAAGTAACTAACTGTATTATATTCCATTATGATATATAATCTTAAATAATCTTACGTACCAAATGTTGCTGAGTTGAATGTTGTGAAACCATCAACAACATTGTGATCACCAGTGATAACTGTCCGATTGATTCCATCTCCAATCAGCATCAAGTACTTCTTCTTCTTGTCTATAGATACGTACTCTTCATACACACCCTCGGTGATGAAGACTACGAAATAGCCGTCGGTAGCAACAGAGTTATTGGGTGCAGCCTTTATAGCTTCATTGATAGTGGTGAAGTTTCCACTTCCATCCTTACTAACAACCACAATATCTTTCACAGAAACGTCTTCCATGTCTTCCAAGCTTAGTAGTTTTCTGCCACGCTGGCCGTGACTTTGTTCTTCCCACGATGTAGTTTGCTCCTGAGGAATCCAAGCATCAACGAACATAGCAAGAGAGACGCTGTTAAGCTTTGTATCCTCTGAGAGCAGAGAGGAAAGTTCATCTTTGACTCTCTGATCAGAAGCCGTGGTTTGCAATCCACCCAAACATGTTTGTTGGTTTGTCAAAACAGCACTGAGCACTGTGTGATAATCATCAGCTTCACCGGTGTGAAGAACATCACCGGCTTTTTGAACCGTGTCAAGGGTGTTTGACAAGAACTCCAAGTTGAGTTCGGCGAGGAATTTGCAATCTTGGAGAGCGCGGATTGTGGTTTGAGAGTAAGAATTTCCACCTTGTTGAAGATAAGAGTTGACGGCGTTCAAGAACTTTCTAGATTGGGATAAAGACTTTCTAACTGAAACGCGGCAATAGTCATAGATATTGCCGTGTTGATTAGCAAGCACTGATTTGCAGTAAGAAGGGTACATGGTGGAGTTGCAAACCGTTTCTGTTGGAACATAAGCTCCATTGTTATATGCTGCTATGGACAAGGATGCAAACAAAGAAAGCTGAAATAGGAAAACATAAATTCTAATAAGAGGGTACAAGGTGTTATTATTATTCTTGAATAATGATAATTCCATTGGTATAATTGGAAGCAAGGAAAATGCTAGAAGAATATAATTCGAATTATGTGAGCGTGGATATGGATATTTGGGGTGAGATTCATGGGCTATAGTTGGGTTCCTTATATAGGGAGCTATACATGCGATGAGTTTGTCTTATTAGTCATTAATTACAATGATTAGTAGGTGTGTTTGCCTAATTAAGTAGATGCCGGCGTCGTGGCTGTCATGAAACGTTGACAATATCTACAACCGAATAAATATTTGATTAAGTGTTTAAAATGAACATGCATTGGAATTTTCGGTCCGTTCATGTATATATGCAAATATTATTATTATTCACGGGACTATACTAGTTGTTTAGGATTGCTATTAAGAATTAATTAATTAATTAGTTGTTTGGTAGTGCATGACTTATTAGCTTATCCAATAACAAATGGATATGAATTTAAGGTTCTGTCAACGCTGGTGGGGTTGGTCCCAAGCAAACACTAGACAGAAAGAAACATGAACAAAATACAAGGAAATGAGGAAAACAGATTGAAATTAACACGGATTCATTTGAAAAGGCTTTGGAAAATGATTGTGTAGTGTTGTTATATGATCTTGAAGAAAAGATAATTAAAAAGAAAAACAAAAAATTAAAATAGCTTAACACAGAATCCTTAGAGCAAAGTACATACAAAAGATCAAACAATAACCAACAGAGTAAAAGAACATCAAGCTAAAACTAAACAAACAAATCCACATATCATCTAACAGATCATCATCGATAACCAATAGAGTCAAATAATTCACTAGTTGTTTTCACAGCTTTGCATACGTACTCTTGTCAACAAAGAAAAGAGAATAATTTGGTGTGAACTCAAAGACCCTGTGACAAACAGAACAATGTTAGCGTCCTTTTCGGTTAAATTCCTACACGTGTTTACCAACATTAGAATCATTAATGCAAAAATGAGATTTGTACACTAAAATTAGTTATCAATATATTTATATATAAGATTTTGTAATTTATAGTCATTAATTAGCTATCATTAATATTTTTAATAGTGTAAGATTATATTTAATGATGTGTCACTTTCTTTTGCTAATTAAGTACTGGTTAGATTATAATAAAAATGCTGGCCCCTAGACTTTCTCGTGTATAAATATATGTATGGTTTAATTTATTTTCAATATGTATTTATATTCTAACATATATTTTATATTAGTGACTAATTTTGATAGCTGATTTTAGTATATACCTAGCATAA
>NC_029790.2:7984941-8002833 GCF_000816755.2 Arachis ipaensis | reverse complement strand
TTTCTCTTAATAATTATTAATAAAATTTTAAATTTTTTTAACAAATGTTTTAAAAGTATTTCAAACACATTAATAATTGTTGTGGATGAGCTAGCTACTCTGAATATGAACTAGATTAAATACACAAGAGATGAAGACAAGATGGTGGACTTTTCATGAGGTTGGAGGTAGGCCTGGCAGCATGAATTTTAGCTGCAGGTACCAAATCCGACCCAATCTGGTTGGGTAGGGTTGGCCTGCAGAGCGGGTAGGATGTGGGTTGAGCCTCAACTCTATCTGCATTATCGATTCTATTTGCGGGTATCCAACCCGACCCAACCCGATTGGGTAGAGTTAGCCTGCGGAGCGGGTAGGATGTGGGTTGAACCTCAACCCTACCTGCACTACCCGTATCCCCATAACTTAAGCATGTGCAAAAATTTTTTGGCCACTGAACTAAATTTATAAATTTATAAATTTTACTCATTTAATTTTATAAAACATATTTTTCATTTAATTTTATAAAATGTATTTCTCAACATGCAGATAGAATTAGGGTTGAGTTCAAATCCTACCCCAACCTACCCATTGCCACTCCTAGTTGGAGGTACTTATAAAAGATTTTAACGCTTAAATTGCTGGTAGTAGTTCATGCAATATAATAATAAAACTGATAACAATTAACATACTTTAAGTGTGTGTTATAATATTTATTTATAATACTTGTTTTAGAGATATTAAAAAAGTTTGGATTAAATTTTTGTGGATGTATAGGCTAAAAATCTCAAAATCAGCACTTTTATTAAATTTTAATTAATATTTAACTATCAAAAAAAATATATAATTTTATATTATTAAATATAATTTTATATTATTAAAAATATTAATAATGACTATAAATTATTAAATATGCTGACCTCTAATACTATTATTACTCTTTACTTTTTTTTTTCTTCTAAAAAAAACTTTTTTCTTTTTCTATTTCGCGCTAAAGAGACCAACACGGTTGACGTGCAATAATCATTAGGAATAAATAAATCTTGTGAAGAATATTAGTCAGGTTTAACACGTGAGAATTCAAAATGCTCTATGTTCATTGTTCTGTAAAAATTAATTTATGACACCTACAATAACTGTATAAACCAGATCTACATGCTTTTGGAATAAAAAGTTGGACAAGTTAATTTAAGTAAAATCGTTTGGTTCNTAATTATTTATTAATAAATATTAGTTAATTTTTAAAAATTTATTTTTAACTCACATTAACGCTCGAATGAATATATGAAATCACATATTAAAAGATTTAAAATCTCACTAAAAAAATTCAAAAGTAAAATAAAATATCCAAAATCAATTGTTTTGTTAGAATAAACTTCACCATTACCTTTGGCTCCAATTACCTTTGACAATCAATCATGCTTCAAAGATTATGATTCTTTTCTTAAACCAACTCAAGACAAACTAAATTGTTAAATTAGACTAAATTATTTTAAATCAAGATTTATTAAATTAAATTTTACAGTGAAGTTTTTGGATTTTTAAAGAGTGACAACCAATTTTATTTCTGTTCAATCAAATACCCAAAATATTTAGGTAGAAACTCAGGTACAGTCGACTTTCACGTGAATTTGATAACTCAACGTTGTTAGATAAAAATTTAGTCAAATCGGTCAAATTATCTAACGGCTCTCAGTTATCAACTTTGTGTGAAGTCGACTGCACCTGAGTTTTCACCAAATATTTAACGTCAACCCAATTAAGTTAACCAAATTCATTCTTTTAAAAAGCAAGTTAAATCCTCAGTTTTTAATATTGATAGCTAACTACTGACTAAAAATAAATTCAGTTAATCCTCTAATATTTTTAGTATATTATTGAATTACTAAATTAAAAGAATTAGACAAATAACTAAACTGTTACTCAAATGGCCAAAAATAATAAATTATCCTGTCCTTATTGGTCTTTAAAAATAAGAAAAAAACTATATGTCATGAAGCTCGTTATATAACCAACAAAGAGCAAGGTTGTTAAGGCAATCGGAAGAAGAAATATAATTAATTTTGAAGAAGCCAATAACAATGGTTAATTTCTATGTTAATCGTAGACCTTCCTTGATCTCTTCCATTGTGCTGATTTTCCTTTTACTTGATGCATCCTCATTATCCTATGCAGCAAACAGAGTTGTGGAAGTAAACGTAATATGCAAGCACACCAAAGACCCTTCAGTGTGTTCCAACTTTCTAAACTCAATTCCTGGTGGTGCAAAGGGTAAAGATCTCGTTACCCTAGCACAGTACACAATTGACGTGGTACGTGCCAACATTACGTGTAAAAAGTATTGAGGATATGAGTCAAGTACAGTCAAAGAATAATCATCAAGATTGTAATATATATAAAATATCTCACGAATCATGCTTCTTCTACAGGTTCTGATTCAACTTAGTATAAGCAATGGCTTCAGGATCTTTATAATCTCTAATCTAGGCTTCTTGCATCAATGCATTCCATCTTCAAAAATAAATTAAAATGGTTAGATGTTCTTATTATAACTGAAATTTGAAACAAAATTAAAGGTTACTTTGTTGAATCAACAAAATATAAGGTCAAGCAATTCAAGTACAACTCAAAACCATCAAGAAATAATTGGGAATATCAGCCTCTAATTACATTTTCAGATTGACAATGGTACAAGTTTCCAACTTCTCATTCTAGTGTCTCTCTTTTATAATCTTTTGATTCTAACAGATTCCTTAAACTTTGACAATTAATACATTATCCACAAATTACCAAAAACTAAGTGTTTCAAAATTTGTAAAAGATAACTCAGTATTTTTTTAATTTCATCCTAATATGTCTTATTAAATGTCAGCACACTAGAGAAATTCTCATGCAAAGTTATCACCATGGTGGAATTTATAAATTTTACAACGGTGATGTCCTTAATACCAAAACCTCCATCTTACAACCATGTTCGTTTACTGTTTCTTGCTCTTCTTTTAATAAGCAACCTCAAAGATTAGGACATGATTCCACAATGACCGTATCTCTTGTTTTGTCTAAATGTAAAATTTCTATTAATAATAAAAATGATACTCATGCTTTTGATGTTTGTGAGAATTGTAAAAATGCCAAAATGCACAAAAATTGTCATTCTCTCCTTCTATTAATACTTATCATTTACCTTTACAACTTGTATTTTCTGATATTTGGGGTTCTACTTTAGTAATATCTCAATTTGAGTTATATTATCATTATTATGTACTTTTATTGATGCGTTTTTTAGATACATTTGCATTTTTGGTACCAAGTGTTTGAAGTCTTTATGCATCATAAGCTCTATATGAAAAAACTCACCAGTCACAAGATCAATAGATCATAGAACTTCAATCTGATAATAGAGGAGAGTACACCTCAAACTAATTTTTTACATTTCTTGTTCAGGAAGATATTTTTCATAAGTTTTATTGTTCCTATATACTTAATCAGAATCACACTGCTAGAAATGAGTTTAGCCATGTTTTCTACAACCCTTATGTCAATTACTTTTTGAGATGAGACTGTGCTTATAATTTACCTTTACCTATTTGATGAACAAAATTCCATCTTTTACTTTAGACAAAAAATCTCTCTATGAAATTCTTTTTGGTATAAAACTTGATTATCAACTCTTGAAAATATTTGGTGGTGCATGTTATTCTTTATTCGTACCATACACTCAAACTAAATTAGATTTTAAATGTGTTTCATAGGATATGCTACTACCTCAAAAGGTTATAATAATCTTTCTGCTACTGGTAAGATATATATTATTAGATGTGTCTCTTTTGATAAAAATTATTTTTCTTATACTGGCCTTTGTTTTTTTTTAAATCTCAAGATCAACACTCTTCATCCGCAGAATATGACAATATATAATGTGTTAGTTATTTCAACAAATTATTAATTTATGTACCTCCAGCGGTCATTGTCATATTTTCTTAATCTAAATTTAGGACTTCTAATACATTTTTGAACCACCAAAAAGAGATAGATCTAAAATGTTTGTTATGATGACTAGAATTGAGACCAAAATTTTATAAATTTTATTATAAACAAACGTATTTTTTTTATCGAAAAACAAACTAACTATAGGGACCAATAGAGTAATTAAACCAATTTATTAATAATTACAATATCGCCTAATGTGAGAATTAATATCGGTTCAGAATTTTACAAAAGAATCGCGTTGATAGTAGTTTAATTTTGTTTATCACAAATGTAAATCAGTAAAAATCGAAAGTATTATACCTCGGGTCGTCTCTTAAAGAAATACAGTGAGGTATGCGTATTATTGGTTATGAAAAGCATGAGGTGAAATAGCAATAAATAAGAAATATAAATAGCTAGAAATTAAAAAAACAAATAATAACTAAATATCAATTGCAATAAAACCAAGGTGATTAAAGAAATCAAAATGCTAAAGCTTAGTGAAATAGGCAAAGAATAAGAGTCAATGTTGCTATCCTAATCATTGACCACAAACATAATAATTAGGAAGAGTTAATCCCATTTACTCAATCTTAATATTGAGGATAAGTCAAATAGGCGTAATTGATTTCAATCTACAAGTCCTATCCAATTCACTAATTAGCTTAGTGAAAGACTAGCATTAGTGGAAACCAAATCGACTAACAATCCTAAATCACCAATCAATATTGGACATCAATGACTCAGTGTCACCTAAGTTCTCAATTCCAAGTCAAGAGTGTGAAAAACTACACTAAAACTAAAAAAGACATTTTATCAAACACTTGGAAGGCATAAAAATAAAGTATGGTGAAATAGTAAGAAATATAAAATCTAAAACTACCAAATGCAAGAAATTAATAACAACTCAATTAAACATCAAGAAAATATATGCATCAAATTGCATTAATGAAAATTAAAATTAACAAGAGAATTCATAAAACCAGAAGTAACCAAATAGAGAAACTAAAAAAGAAACTAAGAGAACTAAGACGTTAGAACAAGAAAATGTAAAAGAGATTTCACTAAAATAAGAATTAAAACCTAAATCTAAGAGAGAAATCACTAAATCTATCCTCAGAGAGAAGAGAGAGCTTCTCTCTCTAAAAAATGACCTAAAACATGGTTCTATTCTACTTCTAATTGCTCTCCCCTTTGATCCTTTTTGAATTTGGTTTCAAATATTTTAAAAATGAGTTGAATTGAGTTTTGGAATTGTCAAAATCACAACCCATATGTTGCATTAAATGAACTCACGTGATTGCAATCGTGCGTACACACGTCTGACCATGCGTACGCATGGTTACACGAATTTACAAACGTGCATACACATGCATGATTGTATGTACGCATGATCCTAAAATACTCCAAACTCCATTTTTTCATGAATTATCTATTTTTGCATGCTTTTTTTTCTCACTTCTTCAATCCATACTTGCCTTATAAGTTTGAAATCACTTGACAAACACATCAAAGTATTGAATGGGATTAAAGTGAATTAAAACTAGCATTTTAAGAGTCTAAAAAGCATATTTTCACTCTTAATTACAATTTAGAAAGAATTTACAAAATCATGCTATTTCAATGAGTAAATGTAAGATAAGTTGATAAAATCCACTAAATTCAATACAAGATAAACCATAAAATTGTAGTTTATCACCACCCAAACTAATTTTTATATTAATAAATTAGACTACTTAGAATATAAATTCTAACATTCTTCCACTTGGTCCAATATTTAATACATATAGTCTGTAATTACATACTATGCATAAACAATCAAGACAAATTACACGAATCACAGCGGTAGGTCCTCATTAATCGAGTATTACCTTTCATGTATTACAATGTAACATCTTCTAATTAAATAAACTATTTATGTGGTATTTCTGTATGAATAATTAAGTCCAATATTGTCACCAAAAAAAATTAAGCCCAATGTTTATTCTAGGTCCTTCACTAAATTTTATTTGTCATTTTCAATCAT
Organism: Arachis ipaensis; assembly: GCF_000816755.2. Classification (NCBI taxonomy): domain Eukaryota; kingdom Viridiplantae; phylum Streptophyta; class Magnoliopsida; order Fabales; family Fabaceae; genus Arachis; species Arachis ipaensis. The sequence goes on along the minus strand of NC_029790.2, from coordinate 7,996,862 downwards.
GTATGTGCATATATACTAACCAAATAAAAAACAAATAATAATAAGAATTTCATATCTTAATATGTCATATATTACAACATAAGTCATATAAGCGACGTTACAAAATATAAACTCATACTAGTAACATGATTGTTAAACAATCCTGGTGGCATGCCTTTTGTCAAAGGATCGACTATTATCTATTCAGTACTAATATATTCTATTTGTACCTCATTAGAGCTAATTCTATTTTTAATGGTTAAGTACTTAATGTCGATGTGCTTACTTTGACTACTACTTCTATTATTTTTAGTCATAAATACACAGTTAAATTGTCACAGTATATTCTTAATAGTCTAGAGATACAATCTATAATCCTAAGTCTTAAGTTCAGAGATAAAATTTTTCAACTAAACACCTTGTGATGTAGTTACAAAACAAACAATAAACTCAATTTCCATAATAGAAGTGACTATAAGTGATTGTTTTATATTCTTCTAAAATACTACTCCATCAACAAGCATAAAAATATATCCTGATATTGACACACATCCTTCCAACAGGGACAGAGTCATATTATGAATTGTGGAGGGTACTTGCCCCACTAACATTTTGAAAATATGTAAAAAAGTATATGTGCAAATATATATGTGTCCCATTGAAAAATTGTATTTGCTCCCACATTAAAAAAATCTATTAAATTTTATGTCAAAATATTTATTTTGTATATATTTTTTAACTTTTATAATTAAATTTTGATACACTGTTAGTGTAAAATAATTTTACATGTGTATCTAATTATATAAGATCACATCATATAAAAATAACTACTTTTTATATTGATTGCATTTGTGTGAATGATCATCCAAACAAATAATATAATCATAGAATGGTGTAAAATATTTTACATTATCAATACTTTAAAATTAAACTCTAATTTGTATCTAAAAATATAAGATAAAAATGAGTCCCTACACTTTTTTTTTCTTTTATTTAGGTCCCTCTACCAATTTTTTTTTTTTAGTTGGGTCCCTATAAAACTAAGCCAATTACTACTAGGAGGGACTTAATTGAAAAAAAATTGGTGTAGGGACCCAATTAAAAAGAAAAAAAGTATAGAGACCTAATTGAAAATTTTATGAAACTATAGGGACCAACAGAGTAATTAAACCTTTATTTTTTTATATGGTTTGATATGTTTATAAGATTTTTTTGTTATTTTTATATATTATATGTTTGTACCCACTACTTAAAAATTTTGGATCCGTTACTGCCCGCCAAGTCTGAATCTGAGTATCCAACAATTTTTAAATTTCGGTTCATCTATACGTAAGTATGAAGTTCTTGGTCCCTTGAAGATACCTTAAGACCTTTTGTACAACTCTTTAATGGATAATACTTGGATTACTTTGATATTTTCTTAATATACTAGGCCAACAACAAAAGCAATGTTAGATATTGTACAGACTTAAGCATACATTAGGGTTCTAATAGCTAAAGCATAAGGAATATTTTGTATCTATTTCTTTTTAAATTTATTTTTGGGACATTAATCTAAATAGAATTTGTCATCTTTCATAATAGGTATGCAATACTTGATGAACAATTTTGTATTTTAAATTTCTCAAGAACTTTATTAATATAGGTTTCCTGATATAAACATAAAATTCATTTATGTTTATCTCTATGAATCTTTATGCCAATGATATAAGAAGCGTCACCTATATCTTTCATATCAAAATTTCTAAAGAGAAATTGTTTCACGTCATGTAACAACTCTAAGTCATTTGTTGCAAGCAATGCAAAATGTTATCCACATATAAAATAAGAAATATGATCTTACTCCCACTAACCTTGTGGTATATACATTGATAAAAAATATTCTCAATGAAACCAAATAAAGAAATCACATCGTGAAACTTTAAATACCACTATCGAAAAGCCTACTTAAGACTATATGTAACACCCTAAACTAAATCCTATTCTTGAAGGCCTTTAGATAGGGTGTCACTCTTTTGGGAAGCAAATTAACTCAATCGTTATGTAAGAAAGAAGGAGAATATGCATGAAGTTTTGGGAAAAATCAGTAAGCGGTTTAAAAGATGGAATTAAACACACACAAGCAAGTTCGAGCAAATAAAATAACAACCAGATTTCAATGAGTACGGTTTCCAATAAAAAAAGAAACGCCTAAAAATAACTGTGACGAAAGACCCAAAGTGTCCTAACTAATTTCGTCAAAGAACCTTCATCCTTATATCATATCCTATCTTTTGTCGGACCCTTCAGTCTTCCATGAATGGAGGTACCAACAATCCTCTTTCAACACTTTTTTGCTGGGTGAAGATCCGGTTCTGCTGTGTGGGGTGAACTAAGATCTAACGGGGTGCTGAAGTGGGAGAATAGGGTACGTATTCCACCTTTGAACTTCCAAAAAAAGGTCAACTTCTCCGGGTCCTCCTCCATTGGGTCCTTCTCCTGGCTAGGGCTGCTGGACTCCTCTTCCTCTATCTCAGAATCTGATTTGAGGTAGACTACCTCGGGTGACCGTTTCTTGGGTACTGAAGTATTTGTATCTAGGAAGGTTATGACAAGCAGTTGGAAGTCTTCTCCTACAAAATCTCGACCTAAGTAGATGGTTTGAAGCACAGTAGTAGTGGTCGTAACTACCCACGCGTGCTTTGAGGGATCATACTCAGAAGTCACCCTCAGGAGGTACTGTGTCGTCTCTATCCACTGTGACATGCTCCTCTGGAGATAGTATGGGAAAGAAAGAGGAGTGAGAACTTAAAAGATCTCAGTAGGAGTGCTATATAACACCTCCATATCTATCCCCAGCCCACTTATAAAAATTTTAAAAATTAATGGCATGGCATGTATTATGAACTTTTCTTGTAAAACGTAAAACATAATATACACAAAAGGAAAGCATGTAATGTTGGCATAGGCAAGTCAAATGGAAAGGATAATAACTTATAAAAATTAACATAATCATAACTTACTGGATCCACTTTGAAAATAAGAACACAATCAAACTTTATTTTATACTTTTTCTTTCTTAACTTGTAGCTTTTATGGAAGGTATTGAGCTCAAACCAATATAAAGATGGGAGTCCACTTCCCTTACCGAAGGTTTTCATCCGAAAGTTTTGGCAATCACCTTCTCTTACCGAAGGATCATCTCGATCGACCACCCTCCCTTACCAAGGGGTCATATCGATATCTTATCTTTGGGGTCACCTTCCCTTACCGAAGGATCATTCTCTCAGTTCAATTTACAGACAATGTTATTTAGACATACGTAAGAAAAGGATCATTTAAGAAGATGTAATTAGGGGTGGGCAAAAAAATCCAAAATTTATATTTTAAACCAAATCCAAACCAAACCATTAAAAAAAACAGTTTTAAACAAAAAAATCCAAATCAAATTAAATTTATTTTATAGTTTGGTTTTTAATCCAATCCATTTAAACAGCTTTAAATCCGGATCCAGATCCAGATCCAGATCCAAATTAAGATCCAAATCTAAAAAAAAAACCCTAACTCTGATTCGGTGAACCAGTTCACACTTAACTCGCACAAATCCTGAAATCTAGTCCTCCTCTCCTTCGCCTCTTCGTAGTCTCCACCGCAGCCGACACCGGAGCAGAAAACTGGCACCGGCACCCTGTTGTCTCCTTCAACATTGAATGGGCCTCACTTCTGTTTTCTTCTTCTGCCTTTGGTCTTCTCTGCCGTCGTCTTCACCATTGCCGATTCGCCGTCACAGGTGTGGGCTTCTGGTTCTTTTGCTTTTCATTTGCCTCTGCTCGTGTTTCTTGCCTCTGGGTCACAGCCTCATAAGGTTAGTACCACCCATTTCTCCTTCTTCTTATTTTGCCTCTGCCCATGTTTAGTTGTTGTGCCATCATTTCAAAAGAATAGTATAAACTTACCTAGAAACCCTTATTTTAGTTTATCACTATAGTGTGGCCTAAGAGGTATGATTTTCCTCTCTTTTTCTTTTTGACGGTAAAACTGTGATAAACTTAAGTTTGGTGCATTTTGTTCCTGTAAGTTTCCAATTGCACGCAATGTATCAATGAACATAGTCAAAATTTTCTTTTTCTATTGTGTTAAAAACATCTGTTGATAGATCATGAACAATACACTTAGAAGTGTTTCTACTTCTTTTCTGACTAAACATGAATTAAGTTTTAAAATTAAACGAATTTTTTGTGTGGAATTTGACATTGAAATTACCCAAATGCAGAAATTGTTATATTTTCATTCTATAATGTAGGCAGAAACCATATCTATTATAGATTTTTTCTGACTAAACACTTAGAAGTGTTTCTACTTCGTTTCTATAGATCAAATGAACTGTGCTTGAATATTGAAGAAATTTCATGCCCTAAGCGTGGAGAGCAATCAAGTTGTGAATCACCATTGTAATTATTTTTGAGTGAAAGTACATAAAGAGTACATAGTATATAAGGTGTAATAACTCAACAAATATTTTCGAAGAAAATTTTTCATTCTCTTCAACAATGAGAAGAACTTATTTTTCTCCATCTCTTAATCCCTTCTGGTTCATCAAACCATCAACATTATAGCTTGAACAGTTTAGGACATGAAATTTTCTTCATGGTGCGGTGAGCGTGAAAAGCAGCAAACTGTGAATCAAATCAAAAAAAAATGAAGAAAATTTTATGCCCTAAGTTGTTCAAGCTGTGATATTGATGGTTTGATGAACCAGAAGGGATTAAGAGAGGGAGAAAAATAAGTTCTTCTCATTGTTGAGTTATTACACCTTATATACTATATACTCTTTATGTACTTTCACTAAAAAATAATTACAATGGTAAATCTATTGTTGATAAAAAAATAATCTAGGTAACAAATATAATACTCTGTAGCTATATAGCTTACAAAATTTATAAGTTCTTCTTTTAACTTTAGCAACCTTTTCTTGCTTCAGGTACTTGCCTTACCACCACTGAAGAATGTCTCTTGAACAAGAACATAAATTCTCATATGAGTAAGAATCAAATAGAGAATCAACTTAAGACATATCCTGGAGTTAGCAAGATTATATGGTTGCCCCGTGGATTGTGGATTGTATGGTATATAAACTTGATTATGATCTTTTAGACTAAGAATCTACCTATGAATTGATATTATAATCCTATGAATTGATATTATAATGATCAGAATTTTGAATTTGGTGTAGTCAAAGATTTTTGTAAAGACCATTTATCATGAGGTGCATAAAAGCCTCTTTTCATTTGTCAAAAAAAAGGGTCAATCTAATATGCAGCTTAGTATGCAATATAGCTTAAGAACAGGTTGTACATCCATTTAATGATACCACTCTGGTTCAATAAGTTCAAATATGAATGTGTGTATTTTCTAATGCACATTCTGTCTGTAAATTAGTATCTTGTTATTTTAAATATGTTTTTGTCGGTAAATTAAAGACTCGCTAGAGCTTCACTATTATCGTCTACACATTAGTACATTTTTTTTCTGCAATGTAATGTTATATTGTCATCTTTCTATTTTAGAATTTAGGTATTAGTTACTAATTAAAAGTTGTTGAATATAGACTTGATAATTAATTTGATTCTCTTGGCAGCTATATTTTCCTTTAATGATGGTGCTTGTTCTATGGCGGCGTCAATTGATAATCTTGATGATAACTAGATATACTTAGTATTCACATTTGGTTTAATACTTTCATTCAAAGATTTGTCTCAAAATGACAAAGGTATATTTTGTTATTTGCAGATATATTTTTCTCAAAGGTTGTGGTTGTTTGATGATTTTATTGGCAACTTGGCATCTTTTGATATTTTGTGGTTGTTGTTTTAGAGAGATTTTTTGGTGGTATCCTTTTGATATTTTGAGAATCACTAAATGTTATATATATTAACTATTGTCATTAGATTTATAAAGAACCAAATTCTAGTTGTAATGAACTTATACACTTTAAAATGACTTTAGTATTAATTTTACTTTTAAAAAAATTATAGTTTGAAAATTGAAGTTATAAAAACTGGTTTTAAAAGTGGATTTTTTGTTAAAAAATCTGTTTTAAAACTAGATTTTTGGTTAAAAAATCTGGTTTAAAACTGGATTAAACAAAATGAATTTTAGATTTGGATATTAAAAAATCGGATTTAAAACCGATTTGTAAGTAAAACCAAATTTAAATTCTAAAATCAGTTTAAAATTGGTTTTTATTTTTTCAAACCGATTTAAAATCGGTTTCTCTCTTCAATCTACTTTAGATTTGGTTTCATGAACCACAAAACTGGTTCTGAAGTGGATCCAGTTTGAATTTTTAAAAATTTAAACCATGTCCACCCCTAGATATAATAATAAAAAGACATGTAAAGTAATAATACCATAATGATGATAATGGTACAAGATATGCATGTACTCCCTAATCGAACAGATATTAACAACATAATGGTATAAATTAAAGGATCATATTAATCCACATAATGAAAGTAGGGCATAATAAATAATCGAACAAAGTTTATAAAAAGGCATGTACTCTCGACCTAAAGGAATATGAATAACATAATGGCATAATTTAAAGGATCATATTTTTAATGCACACAATGAAAATAAGGCACATTAAATAATTGAACAAAATTTATAAAAAGACATATACTCTTAGCTTAAAAGGCTTGTAAGATAATAGTAATAATTATAGGAATAACATTCATCACGAAATACAGAAAATATGCATGTACTCTTGATAAAAAGAAAAGTTTAAACAATAATAGGTTTGAGTATGAAAAAAATTTTGATGACAAATATGATGTACATGTGTAAAAGAAAGAAAAAGGAGAACAATGCCATAAAACACACAACCATGATAACATGATAAGAACAACATAGATGGTAAATAATAATAAAGTAGAGCATAACGCATGCCAAACTTAAGAGTAACAAAAAATGCTTCTTTATTGACTATGAGGTTGACTCTTGTGTTTGCATACACAGAATATTTTTATAGGAGGAGAAGGGGGAGGATTAGTGTTTGAGAGGAGTGATCTTCTACCTATCGATGTATCCCTATTTATATACTTTTTGTGGTAGGTGTGGTTGGTTATTTTTAAATTCAAAAGAATGGTGGTTGTTAGATTCCTATCCGTAATTTAAAATTCTAAGCCTATCTTCTATGATTTTTAAATTTCAAAAATCAATTTTTTTAGAACGGGTGAGGGGCAGTTGTTACACTATACATTGCTCTCTTAAACTTATAAACTAACTCCTTATCAGCACTTGAGACAAATCCTTCCGATTATCTCATATAGACCTTTTCTTCCAAATCTCCATTAAGGAAGACTATTTTCACATCCATTTAATACAATTCCATATCAAAATATGCTACCAATGTCATAATAATGCAAAGAGAGTCTTTCTTTAAAACAGGAGAAAAAAATTTTCTGTAGTCAACTCTTTTTCTTTGAGTAAACCATTTAGCAACAAGTCTAGCCTTATAGCGCTCAATATTATCTGATTAATCTTTCTTAATCTTAAAGATTCATTTACAGTCAATGACCTTTTTTTCATTAGGCAATTTTATAATATTTCAGACTTAGTTATCCGCTATATAATTCATTTCATCCTTCATAGCATCTAACCATAAATTGAAATTACCACTTTCTATTGCTTATGAAAATGTCGTTGGGTCTTTTTTAACACAAACATCATAGTTAGACTCAGCAAAAAATACTACATAGTCACTAGAAATTGTAGGTTTTCTTATTCTAGTTGGTCTTCTTAATGTTGCATTATCAATTTTTTATAGAAGTAGTGGCATAATAAGTTCTCCCACTTCTTGAGGTTGTTCTTGAACAATATATTCTTGAACAACATTTTCATTATGAAGAATTTGATCCTCCACTATATAATCTACTAGAATATTATCTTCAAGATATGGAACATCAATAATAGGTTGTTCTACATTAACCCTATCTGAATGAGCATTGTATTGAACAATTATTCTTGTACCTGAAGATGTTTGACAAATATTATTATTCTCAACAATCTAAGAGAACAATTTCTCTCACTTTTTACATCATGCTCTAAAAATCTTATATTTCTAGATTCAACTATTTTACTTGAATGAGAAGGACAATAAAACTTGTAACCCTTAAACTTTTCTGCATAACCTATAAAATAGGCATTTATTGTCCTTGGGTCCAACTTCCTTTCTTGTGGATTATAAACCCGAACTTCAGGAGGATAATCTCAAATGTTATATGATTCAAATTAGGTTTCTAACTTTTTCATAGTTCAAATGGCATTTTAGCAACTACCTTAGTTAGAACTCTATTTAATGTATACGCAGTTGTCTTAAGGACTTTACTCCACAAAGATAAAGGAAGATTAGAGTTGGTAAGCATACTCCTCATTACATCCAACAAAATCCTATTTCTTCTTTCAGATATACCATTTTAATCTGGTGTGCCAAACATGGTGTATTATATCACACAATACAATGCTTTTGAAGATACTTTACAAATGGATCAGATATTTGTCCACTTTCAGTATATCTTCTATAGAATTCTCCACCTTTATCTGATCTCACAATCTCAATTTATTTTTCACATTGTTTCTCTACTTTAATTTTATAAATTTTAAAAGTTTCTAATACCTCATATTTATTATGAAGCATATAGAGATACATATATCATGAATAATCATCAATAAAGGAGATGAAGTATTTATGACCACTTGAGGACATATCAGGACAACATATGTCAGTGTGAATTATTTTTAATATATCAGAACTCTTTTTAGCACTTTTTGAGACTTTTTAGTTTGCTTGCCCTTAATGCAATCTACACAAGTATCAAAATCAGTAAAGTTTAGAGGTTCAAGAACACCATCATTTACTAATTTTTTCATTCTCCCAATGGAGATGTGTCCCAATCTACAGTGCCACAATATGAAAGATTTTTCATTCATAACATTACTATGCATAACCATTAAACCTGATAGAACATTATTAGCTGAATAAACTTTGAATAAATCACCAATTAAAGTACTACGTCTAATAATATTAGAATTTTTAATAATGTCAACAGCATCATCATAAAAATTTATACATAATTCTTGTTTTACAAGCTTAGATAAAGAAAGGGTTAAGTACGATTTTGGTCCCTAAGGTAGGAGTTGAAAATTTTTTTCGTTCCTGGCCTTTTTTGCCTATAAAATGGTCCCTATGGTTTAACTTAATTTTAAAATCGTTCTTTTTACCAAATTATCCCTAATTAAAAAAATATAAAAAAAAAAGAAAAAAAAAGAAAAACGTGTTAAAGGCTGGGAACAGGGGAAGGGTTAATCACGCTCGGGGAGGCTGGGAAGAGGGGGAAGAGAAGGTGGGGAAGGGAAGGGGAAGGGAATCCGTCGCCGCTGCTCTACATCGTTCGTCGTTGGATCTCGCCGCTGCTCCTCGTCGTTCGGTCATCGCCGTTGCTCCTCGACATCGACGCCAGCAGATTCGCAAGAGTGGACATTGTCCGCCGCTTGCCGCTCGTCGTTTCTGCTTCTCCTCCTCGTTTGGTCGCTGGTCGTCATTGCTCCTCGCCGATCGCCGCTGCTTCTGATCGGGTTTGCTGTCTTCTTGGTCCACTTGGCAACCATTCCTATCACTGGAACTGGGATTAACCCAGCTAGGAGCCTTAGTGCTACCATCATCTTTAACAGAGACCATGCATGGAATGATCAAGTATGTCTTCTTCGATTTTGGCTTTTTTTCTCACTCATTTTTTTCTGAATTTCATATGTCCTTTTCTTCATTGGAGTGGATTATTTTCTGGGTTGGGCCTTTCATTGGAGCTGTTCTTGCTGCCATGTATCACCAAATAGTCATCCGATTTTGCTTCTATTTATGCTTCTGATTACATTGATTTTGCTTCTGATTACATTGGGCCTTTCTTTGTGTTTTTGCTTCTATTTATGCTTCTGTTTCACTCTGATTCTGATTCTGTTTATGTTTCTGATTACATTGATTTTGTCTCTGATTTTATTATTGTTGCTGCTGGTGTTGTTGTTGTTCTTTTGCTTCTGGTTGTTATTGTTTTATTGTTGCTTCTGCTTTTGCTTTGTTTCTGGTTGATTTTGGGGGAAGAAGGGGAAGGGGAAGGAGAAGGGGAAGGTATTTTAGTCCAACAGACGATTTTAAAACTAAGTTAACCTTAGGGACTATTTTGTAGGCAAAAAAAGGCTAGGGATAAAAAAATTTTCAGCCCTACCTTAAGGACCAAAATCGTACTTAGCCCATAAAGAAATCAAATTTTTAAAGAAATCTGGAATATAAAAAGTTCTTTCTAAATCTAACATACAACCAATATTTAATATAAATCTAAATGTTTCAACAGCCTCAACACATAAATGCATTCAATTGTCTATATAAATACTCAATTCACTTTCTATCAGTTTTTTTTTCCTAATGAAACCTTACATGGTATTTGAAATATGATGAATTTTAGCACAAGAATTAATCCACCAAGTGTCATGACATATTTCAACAAAATTAAATTCAAAATACACTGAAAGAATAAGATCACAAAGGTTAATACCTTTCTTCTTAAATCCATCATTAAATTTTGGACATTCCTTTTTTATGTGTCTTTTCTTTTTTCATAGGATAGGATGCTTTATCCTTTCCTTTTTTCTTATAAGCTAGCTTTTTACCACCCTCATTTGTCACCAACAGTACATTTTCACCAAATTTTTGAACTAGCATTCCTTCTTTTTGTACACACATTATCAGTAATTCACTAATAGATCATTTTTTTTATGTATGTTATAAGAAATCTTAAATGACCCGTATTAGTAGGAAGAGAATTCAGAATAAGATGCACCAGAAATGAGTCAAAGATCTTAACTTCTAAAGCTTTTAATTGTGCTGCAATGTCCCTCTATCTCATGATGTGCTCATGCACACCTCTTATGCCAGTAAACCTCATGGATGACAATTGTGTCATTAGAGTGCTTGCAAGTACATTACTAGAAGACTCAAACTGTTCATCAATAGTCTTCATGTAATTCTTAACATTTTCACAATCAGAAATTGAACTACGGATACTAGTTGAGATATGAGACTTAATGAACATTATACTTAAACGGTTGGATCGAATTTCTTCCACCATTCGTATAATGCTACATACCTCAAATCGAGTACTAACATCAGTAGGTGCCAAAAACTCTTCCCTACGAAGAGTATAGTCAAGGTTTGCACACTCTAAATAAAAGAGAACCTTATCTTTCCATTCCTTATAGTTGTTACCACTTAATAAATGAATTTCAGATACAGTTTTAGATATCATTACTGCTGTAAATAATAAATCATGCTGATATTACTCGACTTTAAATAGGTACATCAAAATTCATAACATAAGATAATACATACCAATGCAAGTCATATCAAAATAAATATGAATTATAGTGTCATTAAAATCTACTTGTGAACAAAGATTTTAACACATAATATTCACTATATCGACTAAAGTGATGAAACTAGTAAATAAAATACTATTTTTTAATACATGTGGGTTAATTAAGAAGTAAAATATTTTCTATTTCAATTTAATTATATGTAAATAATATAGTAAATCCCTGTGGATAAGTTCATTATATTATTCATAAAAATTACAAATATATCATATTAATTATATATTAATTACAATATGATATACAGCGGAAGAATTTATATTACATACAAATACAATTATTATCATCACGTAAATAAATCGAGTGACATATAATATAACAAAATCGAAAATAGTTCAGTGGTTTATTGTTTTAGCAAAACCGTTCGTACTTCTTTCTTTCAGTTTCCTAAGTTTTCATGTTCTTTCTTAGTTTTTTTTTTTTAATGTAAAATGGAAACGAAGAACCAAAATGAAAAATAAGCACGTCAAGACTGTTGCTAG
>NC_029790.2:7983996-7984903 GCF_000816755.2 Arachis ipaensis | reverse complement strand
AGGCCGAAGCAATTTTTGCTATGATATTACATGTTAATTATTTCATAAAATTATTAATTTACATACTTCAAAGTATAATATATAATTTTGTTTCTGATCACTTCACACCAATTTTATACACACTTCTCTTTCAATAGTTAATCATGGACTTTTATAGAGTTTTATGCAACCATGCATGCATAAATTTTGGGTCTTTCTCAAGTTTTATACAAAGCTATGGTAAATCATGAAAATTTTTTTATAGATTACTACGTGGGTACGTCACTCAAAACCTATCAAAATTCCATGATTTTCTAATGCAAAGCTCATGCTATTTTTGTCATAAATTATGAGATCTCCCATGATTTTACGTCCATGATTTATATTAAAAATTAAATGATAAAATTGTAGCCATTTTACTTTTAATTAGGACAGTATAGTAATTTTGATGTTAATATGATTTATACAAGTAAATTACCCATAAATTTATTTGTTATTTATTTAATTTTATCTTTCATTTTAAAAGTTAACCATCAATTTTTAAATTTAGAATAATATCAGGAGGACAACGAATTGAGATAGATATTTCATCTAGCTATTATAAAAATCAAATTACACATTTTTAAACAGTAAAGATTAGTAAAATTAAAAAATTTACAGAATTAACAAATTAATTAAACAAAAAATTAAAGGAATAAAGTGGGAATACAAATTATCCTTTAGAGTAGGTTTACAAGTTTGGTTTCGGATGATTTTGAAGGAAAAAGAAAGGTTTTAATTGGTTTTATTTTTGAGAGGATAATGATTTTTGAGGTTTTTATTAACCTTCCAAAATCCATCAAACTATTCATATTTTCAAATTCTCTAAAATTAGAGGTTTGATATTTAAACTTAAATTATCTTTTTTTAATAAATTATTGTATTATCA
>NC_029790.2:7974299-7983650 GCF_000816755.2 Arachis ipaensis | reverse complement strand
CTAAAAAAAATATATTTATTTATTTAAGTTATAAAATAAATAATTATATATATTAAATTTCTTATAAATCAATTTAATCTCATAATATGTATTCATAAGTTATGAGTGGACACTCTTTTGGACTGGCAGTGTATGTCCACTCTCTAAGACAATTTTATGGAAAAACCGTAGATTTCATATTTGGGAACGCCAAGGTTGTGTTCCAGAGCTGGGGAAGTGGCGCCGCGGCAACGTATCTCTGGAGGCCATGGAAGGAGTATTCGAGAACGGTGTACGTGCAAACCATGATTGATGGTGTGGTTGACGGTGCAGGGTGGCGTCCATGGGACAGAGATTTTGCGTTGACCACTTTGTATTATGCTGAGTTTAATAACAGTGGGGTGGGGTCCAGTATTGCGAATAGGGTGACGTGGCAGGATTACCATGTGATTAACGCAACGGATGCTGCTAACTTTACTGTTTCGAATTTCTTGCTTGGAGATAATTGGTTACCCAAGACTGGAGTGGCCTACACCAATGCCTTTATTTAGAATTTTAGATCTACACCCACATTCACTTTATTTTAGATCTCTCGACATTAATTACAGAGTAGCGTGATCTAATTGAAACACTATAGCCCTCATCCCATTTTGCATTTATTTAAATTGAAGGGCTTTGCTAAGAAGATGTGAACGCTGATATTATTTTACTTTTTATTTTACCATTTAACCTTTTGATGTTTGGCATGAAATTACTGAAGACAATAATTTCTGTTGATATTTAATTGTTTGTTAAGGCATATAATGGTACGAAGTGATGGTTTATAAAAATGAACAAGAATCGTAAAGTTCGTTGTCAAGGAATGGAAGAATGAAGGATACCTTAGCATAAGGCATGATTTAGATTTCAAATGTGATTAATTAAGATAGCCATAATAAGTAGTTTTTGTGACGGCGCAATAAACCGAAAAACTGAGCCGTTTACAAGCGCAAGAAACGCGTGTCTAGCTTTGGAGGTTCTTATTTGGCAAGAAATTGGTGATGGCGGTGGCAAGGTCGACAAGGGTACGGAGCTGCCTGCTCTTAACGGAGAGAATATCATCATCTCCGGGAATAGAAGCATCGCAGGTGTCAATGGCGGCATAAGCAGCGCGGAGCCAGGTGTGTGCGTCTCTGTCAGCACCCTGCAACAAGGAAGCAACGGCGTCATCCAGCTGCATTCCGGCGTCCAAGACGTTCTCCTTGCAGTCAGACAAACCCTGCTGGATGGCTGGGCTCATGTCTGGATCATCGATGAATCTGGTAACGTCGTCCAGCATGCTGGAGGCGTCCAGGGACGCCGCCCTCAGTGCCACCACTGCCAAGTCGGTCAGGCCTGCGCCGGCTAACTCTGATGGGTCAGAGAACAACACTTTCAGGCACAGATCCTTTTTTGGTGACATCGAGCAAAGAAACTTGATCAGTTCTGGTCCCTGGGGTCCATGGCTTGGTGCCCCGGCTGCCTCCTCGACTGCCGCAACTTGCTGTGCCACCATCATCACGCAGATTGCCATCAATGAGAAGATTTTCATGGCGCGTGCCATCTTTATTTATTTATCTTTCTTTTCTTTTTTTTCTTCTCACTGTGTAGCTACCTGCCTCTCTACGTGAATATGCCAACCACGAAAAATTTACATGCAGCTCTCAAGTTTTATACTTTACTCTGCGGCCTTGCTTTCATTATGTCCCTTCAATACCCTTTGCTGTCAGGTTTACCGAAAATAATGATCCACTTATTGCGTTCTGCGCTTCATTTTTTTTTTCCCCCGGTAATATGCGCTTCTTATTTTACTTCTTCTGAGTTTTGACCTTGTAAGCATGGGAATGTCTTTGGTAGCAAAAAAATAACCAGATCCTTAAAAGACCATACAACAAGATGTCAAATAAATGGTTTAGATGGTTGTTATATTGAACTTGTTTTTTTTTTTTTTTTTTGGGGTTGGTTTTTTTGATGTCAAATGAATGGCTTAGATGGTTGCCGTACCTAACTTGTTGAAAATACTAAATTTGCTATAAAATTGAATGTATTTTGCGAACCGGCTGGTTCCAACATGGTTCAATTGGACCAACTTTATACATACCGGTTTTTTTTTTGGAGGAATTGATTTTCGTTTTTTTTTTTTGGACTTTACTACATGGGCCAAACCTACAACCCACTTAAACACACCTTATAGAAACCCTTATTCCATAGACAAGGTTCCCATGACCCAAAAAAAAAAAAAGACAAGGTTTCAAATTCAATTACTCCTATCTAATAACATTATCCATTCTCACTAGAACTTCATCTTTTCAATTAAGGCAGCTTCTGTCTTCTCTTTGCTTTCAAAAAACAGTCTGCAACAACACCACATTACTATTGGTCTTTGGAATCATCATGTTCATCTCCTCAAAGCTCCTCTCATTCTGCCACCTAATCATGTTATGTGCCAATGGTGAAATCCAACCAAAAATTCTCCTCAATGCTTCTCTCCACTCTCCAGCAAGAATAGGATCACAGACAGAGAATCCAACACCTTTCAGTAACTTACAATTAGATTAAAAAAAACCACCACACCCCAAATCACCATTCCCATCAAGCTTCAAACTTTTGAACGGTCTAAAAACATGAATAGCATAATTTTCACTATTGGGATTTTGGTCCAAGAAAAAAACTGGCTGATGCTGATAAACTACGAGACAAATATGGAACACAATGTCCAATTTCAAACACAACTTTAATCCTTGCTAACACAGTGAAAACAAACCTAACAAGCAACAAAACAAAGCCATCGAAACCTTTGTTCCACCAAGATTTTTCCTTTAACTCCTTAACCTCTTGCTTCTGGCAAAAAATCTTTTGTTGAAGATCACAGAATTTTTGATGATCCTTATTATTAACTGAACAAGGTTCAGCTTCACCATTATTGTTGTTACTACCATGGTTAAGTGCTTTTCTCAACGCTCTTTCTAGAATCGAAAGCTCTTCCCAAATTCTAAATTTTTCTCAAACTTTCTCCAACCGTTACTCTCTTTTATTTGTAAACCAACCCATGTGTTTTTTATTATTTGAGTTTCCTTTAAGGTCCATAATATACTTTCTCCACCGAAAAAAATTCCTGTAAGCATTTTCTTGTTTTCCTTTTTTGGTTGAACTTTGCTCAAATTGGACTTAATCAGGCCTATGTTATAATGGGTTTTCAGGCTACTGTTATTAACGTCCATTATACACAGAAACTGTGAGGCCCATTTAGTTAGGCTATTTCTTTCGGCTGACATGGTTGTGCTAATATATTTATCTTTTGTAAAAATTTAGCATTGTAACTTTTAGCTGCGTTCAAATTTTTATTCGGCCACTTCATAAAAAAAAAAAACATTACAATTTTAATGAAAAAATGATGTTTTTTTTTTTTTTACCAAAGATAGGAGACTCGAACCCACAACCTCTTAATTGAGTATGGAGAGACTATGTCATTTGAGCTATTACTCATTAGCTAAAAATTTGAAAAGATAGGAGACTCGAACCCGTAACTCATTGGATTAACGGATTCATTATATGGCATCAGCCTAGTTTGACACAGCTGAATATTTTCACTTCCATCAAAATCACTCTAACATATTGGAGAAATTGACAAGTACTTTAAGAGTAAATTAGTGTTTTATTTTATAAAATAATTTGGTTCCACATAAGATAAAATAAAACTAACGTTAAACTAGCAATGCTGAAGCTCATCCCCTTGGACGATTCTCCTTTTCTTCGTAGTTATTGTTTAGACCACTTTGGAGAATTCCAGATTCTTGATGTTGTTGTGCTATTTAGGAACAGAATAAAAATATTTATTTTTTCTAAAAACAACCAAGAAATTGTCTAAAATATGTACATAGTAAAATTAAATTGAACCATTCAGATATATTGTACCAGCCGTTCCCCTGTTTTTCCCCTGTTTTCTCGCATCAAATGAAATAATAACACTGCACAAGAGATATATATTGTGACTGTTGTTGTGATGTTCATCCTTGGGATTCGCTTCAATTCAAATATATCAACCTAAGCAATTACACTTTATATAATCGAGTAAGATAAGATAGCAGAAAAAGTAGACTTTTATCAAGAAATATGTATATTTAAATGATGAAGCACCTTCCTTAGGTGGCAAGAGTCCTGAAATTCTATACAACTAGAGTGAACGCTGTTAAGAGAGACGTGTCCAACTAACGCAAGTAGCAACCACGAGCGCTAAATGGTTGAGGCACCACATGATTCAGATCAGACTCAACATTCTACAGTAAAAACATCCGTACTTTAAATGAAAACGAAAACAATTCATTTGTTTCCGTATCAACTGCCATGTCATCATGAATCTTGGTGAAATTGCATTACAAAGCTCCTCACAGTAGTCCGTAGTCCACACCGAAAGTGCGGTGTAGTCACCTACACGCTGCAAAACTTCTTCAGCGAAAGAATCCGATGATCCAACCCTCTCTCCTCTTCCGGAATCTCCACCACCACATTCAACGGCTTCCTAGGGCACATCACCGGCGGAGGAAGCGACGAGCAACCACCAGCTTCCAATTCAACCGCTAATTCAACTGAAACCGGAATCGAGCACGCTTCAACCGGCGTGGTAACCCGTTTAACCGGTGACCGGCAGAGAGGGCAGTTGGAGTGAGATGCGAACCACGCGTCGATGCATTGGCAGTGGAACGCGTGGCTGCAATTCGGCAGCACACGGCCCTTGTCTCCGTCTTCGAACTCCGAAAGGCAGACGGCGCAGTCTTGCAGGGGGCGGTGCACGGCGGAGGAGAAAGTAAAGGTCGGTAGGGACTTGAGAATGGTTGGATCCAGTCGGTCGTTGAAAACAGGGGCGGTGGCGGAAGTGGAAGAAGCTGGAAGAGTGTGAGGGAAGAGATGGCGGCGGCGGCGTGCGCAGAAGTGAGCATAAGAACGATATAGGATGATTACGAGGATGAGTATAACGAGAAGAATTGCAGATCCTAGCATGACCTTGCTGTTGTGAACATACTTTTCTTCAATATCTGGGTCCAATGCCATGAGAGAGAGTTGTTATGTTGAAAGTTGAAACAATGGGTGGATGAGATGTCGGTTATAGTGGTTTGTGTTTGGATCATATCATCTTCATATCTTTTTTTATATATATATAGTACTATAATTATGAGGGTACTGTATAAGGATTATTATTGTTACTTAGAATCAAATAACATCTTGTAATTAATTTTAGATAACATTGTCATTATGTTCATTTCTTTTCTTTTTTTTATCTTGGAATGCTTATCTGGCGCACACTTTTAATTTCTAATGCAATTTTGTAAATTTTTCGTTTTTTTTTTTTTTGGCCATCACTGTTGCTACTTGATTGCTACCCATCTTTGAATTTCTTTTCATTTCCACGTGATCGTGTATTTAATGGATGATTCTTTCTTTTGGCATCTGGACAAAGAAAAATCGAAAAGGACTTGTAATTATGGAGGAATCTCTCCATGCGTGTCCTAACAATACTTGCTGCTCACTATATAAAACGTCGAAATTTTATTTCCCTCACATAAAAGATAAACACAGATATAGCACAAGTATCAATCATAAATGTAATCATTTTCATGAGAAAAGTTGTTACATCTTATTTGGTCTTTATGCCGTAAAGAATTTGGATAATTTATTTATAATCTAGATAACAGAAATTAGAACGTTTTATTTAAGTTTTATGGTTAGATACTTGGGCCAACTTCTACTACTACTACTACCATTTCCCCCTTCTTTTTTGTGTAAAAATTTCGCCTAAATAGCATACTAAGCATGCATTAGGAGTACAGTATATGGACTTATAATTATAACAAGTATTTTTTTTTTATTATTGAAGAATATTGAAATATACAATAGGAGATTATTTAAAATAATATTGCATCGCAAAATGCCCAATTCATGAGATGGAATTATGAAAAGCAGGAAGCGAAAGGATTCAATTCCAAGAAGCACCTTTATTCGTCAATCTTGTAATGAAAAGAGCAATCAAACGAATAAAGTATTCACTATCTCTTTTTGAGCACCTTTTTAAAATTCATATTTAAAGTTAATGCAACAAAGATAATGAACCAAACTTTAAGCCTTTGGCATCTCAAACACATCGCAATCTACATATATATGCATCCACGACCACCAACTGATAGATTAACCAAACTTTAGAAAGAAACATCAACGATCGTGAATGTCTTATTCGCCTAAAATTAAATAACCTGGAAAAAAAATTAGATTGTGTGATTATTAGGCTGATATGCCACTAATCCACTTTAATAAGAGTAGCCACTCGTTGAATATTAAATCCAAAAATGAACCAATTGACATTGTTTTCTTCCCACTAATTTTCCGTTGAATATTATTTAATTTAGTTGGTTCTTTTGCGGCAAACTAGTACTAATACTGGCCAATAGCCATACAAATGCAAGTTGCACACTAAGAAACAAGAGGGTACAGTATAAATTAAATAAATGTTAAATGTATGTGAAAGCTAAGAAAGTGTTCACATTTAAATTAATTATTTACTGTCCTTTGGATAAACCTTAGGTTTCTCCCATTAGCTACTAAAAAGATACGAGAAATCAAGGATTATTGTGAGTGGGAAAAATATAAAAAATAAATAAAAAGAATAGAAAAGATTTTTCAAACAACACAACTTGCATTTGCTAGTGAAACAAGATTAGGATGGAAGCAATGCAATTTGATTATTATGTTACTTTTGGAAAGCACAATAAATTAGGCAGCCGCATTAATGAATTCAAACATTCTTTTAGAAGTCATAATCAACTACCAATGCTACCCCACAAACTCCATCCTAAGCATCCATGATAGATTGCTATATATTCTTGAAAATATGTGATTTAAGAACAAAGACAATTATTTATTTTGAAGTTTAAAATATAATTCAAAACATGTATATTGAGAAAGACAGCTTTATATACCCAAGTATTGAAGCATGAAGTAGTGGTGTCACAAATGCACATAGTGGTTTTCATATCTGTACAAATTGCTAATGTCCATCAAATCATTAATCCAATTGGACTATACTAAGAAATATGTTATGGACAACAACTGGAATTATTGTATCTTCATTAAACCAACTCCTGTTCTACCCTTATTGCTGATAATAATAATTTAAAAACCAAAATAAATAATTATGAGAGCCTGAAAGTGAGTTGACAAATAAATAATGGAGGAGTAGGGAACATTGAGAGGGTGCATCCTAAGACCTAATGCATGAAGACAAACATTTATCTTGAAGAGTGAAAAGTAAGTAGTTAGAAATCGAAACAAAAGTATAGTTCCAAATTATAACAAGCCAAGAACTACGTGCTCAGGTAGAGGTACCTAGCTATATAAGAAAAAATAATAAGCATCTAATTGTGGGAACCTATGATGCAGGTTATCATCCTACAATACAATGCATTCCTAATATCACACACTGAAATTCGTTATTTGTTTTTGTTATTGGAATTTATTTTTATTGAATTTAGCAATGTATACATAATGGAAATGGATGAGAAAGTGCATAAAGCAAAGGAAAAGCATGGGAACAAATATCATATAGTAGCACGATGTTGGATTCAGATTCTCCAAATTAATCAAATAATACGGCATGTTTATCAGAGAGCCCAATGATGTGACTCATTATTCTTGCACCAACTAAACTTTTACTCCTGCTCCCTTGGTGCTATTGGCCTATTGGGATAGGTGGATTATTATCTTCAAATATACTCTTCCTATGCTAATAACCTTACCAACACAAGTAAAAAAAATATGGTGAATGCTATGATCCCTAAAATATGATGTTTATTTATTAAAAAGAGTTAAAAATTAATATTTAATTTAAAAGATATAAAAATAAATAATTTTTAAAAATTCAAAATTTACTATACAAAAAGAAAGTTAGACAAAATTTAAGCACCAAGTCATAGACACCATAAAATTGACCTTATACATATCAAATATGGATATCTTTTCAATTTGAAAAAGCGTTTTCATCTTTCTCGGTTCTACATACTATGGAAGCCGTGACACACCCTTAGATGTTTTTCTATCTCAAGACGCATTTTAGGTTAGCGTTTTTACTATGACATGCTAAAAAATGACGCCTAAATAAACTGGTTTAAAAAGAATAAAATATTTTTTTTAATAAGTTTTTCACGAAAAAAAAATAGAAAATAATGATTGACAAACTATAAATCAAAAGAAAAAAGCTGAGCTTTTTTTTTTTTTTTGAAAAAGTCTAAAAAGTCAGTATTTTTATTAAAATTTAATCAGCACTTAACCATTAAAAGAAAAAAAAATAATTTTACATTATTAAATGTAATTTCACACTATTAAAAATATTAATAATGATTAATTAATAAGTACAAATTACAAATTTTGCTAGTCCTCTAGTATTCTTCTTTTTTCTTTTGGGTCAGATAAATTGGTCAGTCACATTTTTAGACACTATATCATAAATTTCGCACATTACACATTTATACATTAAAGATTTTTAAGGATTTCTATCTATTATATGGTCTCAACCAAATGTCATATCGAAATGTGATGAATTGTCACTATGCCAAAGCCTCGACCACAGCCCGCTTGTGTTCATTGTGATCGGCTACAACTGCAATAGTGCTACAGGCCTATATTTGGGTAACATCTTTAAGGACAATATCGAAAAAGTAAATGGGCTGACCCAAATAATTGAATCATAGGCTTTGAACCAAATAAATAGTTTCAACCCAAAAATGGAACCAAAAGAATCCCAAAAGAGGAAGCCGAAATATAAAGAATTAGATAGTTATTCACCAACCAACTTGAGTTGATTAAGTAATTAGTTTATTTGTTTGTTTAAATAAATATCAGAAATTCGAATCTCGCTTTGTATATAAACTAACCCACGTTAAAAAATACATGTGAAAAAAAAAAATCCTTGACCAAAAAAAGAAAGATAATCACTTGCAAGTTGCAACTAGTTAAGTAAATTACGGTAACGAATCACAATGGCCTGAGCCGAAAGTAACGCATTTGGAATCAGAGTAATTAACCCAACAAAACTACATAAGTATCTGATTAGTGATTACAGAATTTATCAATCCTAAAAGAAAAAGATCGGAAGGAAAAATTATTCGTATTTTTGTTTCTAGAAGGAAAGCTAATCAATTAGCTTCGCTCTCAGAACAGCAAAATTCTCTCTCCACCGGCCCACCCACAATTAAACTAACACAAATTCTGTTTCCACTTAACTAAATTCCTTCTGATATTTTAAAAAATAAACAGAATAATATCGCATTTGCAATTTAAAAAAATGACAGTAAAAGAATAAGCCTATAA
>NC_029790.2:7961080-7974257 GCF_000816755.2 Arachis ipaensis | reverse complement strand
ATTTCAATCTTTCTTAGAATTTATTTAGTATTTTGTTAAAAGATTCATAAATCTATGGCAAAATTCATGACATGTTATTTTATCATTTTAAAGACCTATCACTCTAAGAAAATGGCAATGAATAATGACCACAAAGCGGCACCATTCATTTTCTAAAAGAGATATTAAAGGAGTAAATTTATATGTAATTATTTTTGTGTGAAGTTGATAACTGAAAATTATTAAATAATAATTTAAATAAATATATTAAATAATCTAAGATCAATAATTTTTAACAATTAATTTTATATGAACAAAGTTAAATGTGAGTGTTCACCTATGTTAAAATAAAGAATAAATAATTATTTTGGTATTTAAAAGATTTAATTTTTGACAAAACGATTTTTTAACATTTATTTTTAACAAAATAATCTCTAAAAAATATATTTTATTCGATAAAATGATCCAAATGTTTGGTTGATAGATTATTTATCCAGTCTAACAGTTAAATTTTTTATAAAAGTACTAATTTATCTTTATCTTATTCTATAAAATTACTAATTTACTTCTATCTTATTATCATTATCTATCCGTAGTTTACTTTCTCCATCACTCCCATCCAATCACACTCCACAAACTCTAAATTACTCTCTCATTCACCATTCATAGTGTCTCACGCTCTTGTTCTGCCTTTCACGATTAATCACACCTGGACATTTGATGTCTACTATTCTCTGTGCTTGGAGTTTTGCCGTCCACAATTTCGTATGCCTAGAGCTTTGCTGTTCATGATTCCCCGCATTTGGAGCTTTGTTGTTCGCAATTCACTAAGCTTGGAGTTAGGGGTGGCAACATGCACTCTACTCGCGGATACCCAACTCGACTCCATTCGATTGGGTAGGGTGTGTGTTGAGCCTCAACTCTACTCGACCAACCCGCACCCTATACACGTATATGTTAATGTTATATACTTATATAAAAATTTGTTTCAAGTGAATATTGTGTTTGATAAAAAAAAATTTTAATCTAAAAATATCTTTTTTTTTATTTTTTAACGTGTTTAGCAAATTTTTACTAGTAAAAATAAAAGCACTAGAAAAATTAAAAAACAAAACATCTTTTTTGAGAAGTTGTAATTTACATCTTTTTTTAAAAGATCTTTTTTTCTTAAAAAAAAGATGTTTTTCATATAATAAATAAACAAAAAAATACTTTTATATTGTTATACCCAAATATAATTGATAGATAAAAATATATTTTTTACATGAGATACCCAAACATAAAATTACTTTTACTTTTTCATAAAATCTTTTAAAAAAAGATAACTCGAAAAAAGATCTTTTCTTAGAAGGTCACCCAAACAAGTCCATTGAACGAAAGACCTCTCACTAAATACAAAAGATCCTTAGCCACTAAAAGAAGATCATTAATTGATCATTTAATACTTTTTCTTTTACATAAAAGTCAATTCTATTTTAAATTATCATCAAGTTATATAATAATCTTGCATCTTTTTTGTAACCTGCGGGTAGGGTCGAGTACTCGCCGGTTAAGAATGGGTAGGGTTAGGGGGTAGAGTAGGGTTGAGTTTATATAAAAATATCAACCCGCGGATAGGATTAGAGTTGGCTCCAAATCCTACTCTATCCATTGCCATCCCAAGATCCACCATCCACGATTCATCGCGTCTCAATCTCTGCCGTCTCTTATCTCCCTGAACATCGCTGCCTTTGTTGCACTAGTGTCATGGTTGATCCACTATTCGCTCTTTCAAGTTATGTGATGTTTTGTTCTCTTTTTTAATCTTCTCTTTCGTAGTACTATTTTCTGCTTTTATGTTTTTTGGACGTTTCTTCGGTGGGAAAGTATATTCAAGACCTTGATGGACTAGGTAATGAAATCAATTATCGGAAAAGATTGGGGTCGGTTCACAAATAAGCAAAAGTAAAGGTTAGGGATGAAATTCAAAAAAAAAAAAAGAAAAAGAGGGGGAGGAGACGAGAATCCGGTACTAAATCAAAGCCCAAAACTCCATTAATAGGTAGGTGAAAGCTGTGTTGGGGTCAGTGTGAAGCTTCGTTTGGTCGACCTGCACGGAGATGATGGTCCACGGTGGAGGAGAACGCAGGATTTAACGGCGCGGAAGCACAGATCGAGATCTGGCCGTCTTGAGGTTCACACTAAGGGAAGGGAATTGACCACACACGACAACGAGATTCATAGGTACGCTTTCTCTGTGTCATTGAGTTATTTACCGTCCGATAATGTCGGGGGAGGTATGCGCAGAAATATATTTCAATTGGGGGTCGTGCCTCCCGTGTCCCCAACAGTTATAACCCTTTGATGTTTTGAGGTTGCCGTTTAGAACGACACATAGCTGAATTAGATTTGTTACTTTTTAAATTCTGTCCCGAATTACAGTTGAATGAGTTTTAGTTGGACTCTGCATGTTACGGGATTATTTTAGAATGTCTGGGATTATAGCTATGTATTCGTAGTTATGATTGATAACGCTGATGTTCTGCTTGCTTACTGCGATTTTTGAACTGTGACAGTCGAATGGATTTGTGGAGCGAAACTATGAGTTTTCATATAATTTTGACCGAGTACATGCATCGCAGGTGTGTTTGTTGCTCATTTTATGAATTTTTGTCCACCGGTTTATGTTAATGTGGCCCACCGCCTGTTGTCACACATGCCGCATATTGTTCGTTGCAGAATGCGGATGATGGGATGAGCGACAAAACCGTGCCGGTAGAGGAAGTAGAAGCGATGTATTCGTCCACCACAGATGCAGACATAGATGCAGAGCAGCAGTGAGGATTGTTGACGGGATAGGGTCCTTCGGTGCAATTGAATTTTCTTCCCTGACAGTCAAGGACGTCCTTACGACGGAGTTCACAAGCCTACAGGCAGCTTATGACTACTACAACGAATACGGTCGCAGCAAGGGATTCTCGGTCAGGAGGTCCAAGGTGGGTCGCAGAACAAAGCAGGGGGCGGAGGGCGAAATCATTTGGCAGATATTTGTGTGCTCGGGGGAAGGAGAGCGAGACGGAAAACACATGCAGCGGGAAGACAGGAAGATGGATCCTCGACCAATCACGCGGTGCGGGTGTGAAGCCCGGATTAAGGCCCACGTTGATGATGCCAGCGGGCAATGGTTTGTTGAACAATTCTGCGATAACCATAATCATCCCATGCTGGATGCGAGGTTTAGGGTCTGTCGCGGTCACACAGAGCAGTCAAGGAAGGTGATTTGCACCAAATCAATTCCATGAGAAAATCTGGGTTGCGGGTGCCGACAATTTTCCGCGCCTTTGCCAATCAGTCAGGGGGATTCGAGACTGTTGGGTTCGAGATAAAGGATTATATATAATGCGATAGAGAAGCAAAGGCGGGCTAGCGTGACAGATGCTGAGGCCGCGTTGAAGTTCTTAGGAACTTTAAGGACCACTGATTCTGGGATGTTCTGGAGGTACTTGCTGGATATTGACAAGAGGCTAGAAAATCTCTTCTGGTGCGATGGTACAAGTCGTTATGACTACAGCGTGTTCGGGGATGTCCTGGGTTTTGATGCAACGTACGGTCATAACAAATACAAGTGCCCTTTGGTAATATTCTCAGGGGTGGACCATCATATGAGGACGGTGGTGTTCGGCTGCGCCATCTTGTGCAACGAGAGCGAAGGAAGCTATGTGTGGTTGTTGCGGTCATTTCTTGAGGCAATGAAAGGAAAACAGCCGAAATCTGTCATCACGGACGGGGACTTCACCATGAAGAATGCGGTTAGTACAGTTTTCTCTGGTGCACATCACAGTTTGTGTAGCTGGCATTTGTTAAGGAACGCCACTGCTAGAGTTGGACGGCCGGGTTTTCTTAGGAAATTCTGTCTATGCTTGATGGGAGATCTAGAGGTTGACGAATTTGAGAGAATATGGACGGATAGCGTGGCAGAGCACGGGTTGAAGGATCATATGTGGATAGCGGACATGTATGAAAAGAAGCATTCATGGTCTAATGCGCATATCCGGGGGAAATTTTTTGCAGGACTGAAGAATACATCGAGGTGCGAAGCTTTGAATATGAAGCTTGGGAAATTTATACACAATGGGTACAATCTGAGGGAGTTTGTGGAGCACTTCCAACTCTATCTGAAATTCATGAGGAGAAGAAAACTAGTGGCAGACTACAAGTCTGCGTACGGCGAGCCTGTTGTAAAAACGAAACTCGAAGCCATTGAGCAATTCGCTGCGACGGTTTATACAAGAGAGGTTTTCGAACTGTTTCGGGAGGTGCTGATGCTAGCCAGCAATGTGAGAGTTGTGTCCAACAAGAGTACGAGCGCTTGTGTTTTGTTCAAGGTTGCAATGTACTGCAAGCAGAGATCATGGGCCGTGTCGTGGGCCGAGGAAGACGACAAATTCAGCTGTTCTTGTCAGTGAATGGAGTCGTTCGAGCTTCCTTGTGTCCACATGGTTGGGGTTCTAGTTTATTTGAACATGATGGCTATCCCCAAAAGCCTAATACTTGATTGGTGGACAAAGAGGGCAAAGCAGCCGCGTGCACCCAGCGACGGAGTACGTGTTGGGGAGATCCCAGACGCGACATACATGAGCATGCATGCAGCGATGCTGGATGATTGCAGGGAGCTGGTGAGCTTGTCTTGACGGATCTTCGAGGACTACGTGGACGTGAAAACAAGGTTGGTAAAGGAGTGCCAATCCCTGCGAGACAAACATCGCCAAAGGCTGGGTGTTGCTGAGGAGGTCAGCAGGGTGTCTGTTCGGGACCCGTTGCGGACAAGGTACAAAGGGTGCGGTCGAAGAGTTGTCTCCTCCCGGGATAAATTTTGCCGTGTTCAGAGGTGTCGATTGCGTGGAAAGGGCGGGCACAATTTCCGCAAGTGTCAACAATCAAGTATATGGGAAAACATCGATAGTTTTGAGGCTGGCGCGGCTTACGATAGCATGGAAGCAGGAGAAGGAGGTGAGGACTATTACGAATTTGAGTGAGTTGGCTGAACTATCCTTGCTGGAGGTTACGCATCGTGTTGGATTGAATATGGCTGGCTGCTACGCGTTCTACGAGTTGATGTGATATCCGGAAGGGGCGTATTCATAGGTTATGTGAGTTACGCTTTATTTCTGGTATGATTGCTTGTTTAAAATGATGGAGTATGTAATGCAGCTTGTGAGGATGTGCCTCCTAAATGTGTTGGTCTGTGTTGTAACAATAGTTGCGGTTGTGTTTGAATAATTAAATTAAAACATGTTAATGTAAACCGAGTCATGTGGTTAGCGGGTGGGACGCAAGGAATTATAACAAGACATTGTTGCCAAATGAAAGTTTTCATTACGTTGGAGAGCTAAATGGCTTAGGGATGTTCGAGTTCGAGACGAAATTTCCTATAACTTTGAAACTGTGTTTCGTCGAATGTCCATGCTTTCCTGGTACTAAGAGTATGGCACTATCCATCAGTTAGGGGAAAAAAAATAATCCACAAGGGGATTTGTCGTGGGAATGATAATAAAGATAGTGTACTTGCAGACTCCATTGAATTATAGATGGAAAAGAAAATAAAATTTAATCCATGCTAATTTAACATGCAGTGCACGGTGTCAAGTATTTTACAAAAAAAGCGGTGGTTCATGGCATGCAACGGTGGATACGCATGCAACAAAATATATTCAATCAGTTAAACCTAATGACATAAATTTTTAAAATGGCGGGTCGGGTAGCTATAATGTCGAAGTGGAGTCATGCACAAGGATGCGTAGGTACCACTTCAAAGTGACGGCCCACCCTGGTCGCCAATAAAAGGGGGCATGAAAAGCCCAGCATGATCAAAATAAAGCTCACAGTATCAACAGTGTCATGGCAGCACGGCGGCTATCACTCTCCAGCTATTCCAGTCCACCTTTACCCGCTGCCTTATCTCATCACGGAGCTCATTGAAATGCTCGTTTACAATAGCCAACGCAGTGTCAATTTGTATCATGTTAGACAGTTGCTCGATACTCTGCAACATGATAAATTAAAGGCATATATGGATGTGTCCATTAAGAGATCTTTATACAACGGGAATCGTTCTAACATGCATACAGCGTGGAAAAAGTTGTGTTGAATACCTTCCTCTGCAGGACCGGGTTGGGTGTGAACATCTGCTCCATTTGAAACCACAGCATCATCCACAGCTTGTCCTTGTAACTTTTTTTCAGCGGCCACTCCCGGAAACAGAAATTGGTGAATACCTGTCAAAACTGGAGAACACATATATATGGTTGACGTAATACAATAATTCGTACCAGTTGTTCTCGTTGGTGATCCCCAGGACGAAGTCCGGATTCCACTCAAACAGCGGTGGGTTCCTTCCTAAGACGTCGATGTTTGGGAACATGGTAGTCAAGATCTTGTCCAGATCCCTGGCCTGCAAAACGGTAGCAGATGAGATGGGAGAAGAGTTAACGGTGAGTTTCTGTTGTTTGCTTTTTACTGGGCAAAAATACGTGGTATGGGTGTTGTGCCATGTGAAAAAAAAAAAAAAAACTAGTTCTAATCCGACCGAAGGGAGGCACCGTTTTTTTGTTTTCGTTTTTTTTATTATTATTATACGTGATTTGGACTAAGCCTAACAGGCCCACAAGTGCAAAACTATTCCGACAATAAGAAAAAAAAACAAAATACAACCCTCTGAATAGAGATGCAAACACAACGAATTCCGGGCATTATGGGACCAATAGAATATCATTACGTACAACTGACTTAACCGCAAACTTTCTTCCCATAACAGTGTCCTATGTTGGAAAGCTGTCGAATATCCACATCCGGTGAGTGGAGACCTCCACGGCCATCAGGTAATAGTGAGTCTCCTTCATGTCCTCGATGACATCCTTCATCTGGACATAGATCTGGCACGGAGTCAAGCATTAGCGTTTCTGGTAAGGGATGAGCGACAACAGGAATGATAAGGAGCATGTTGGTTGGTTTTTTGGTATTGCACAATTTTATTTATTTTTTTATTTTTGGTTTTCTGCGCAGTATGCGCCACAACAATGCTTACATATCTCAGGCCGTTCGGCCTTGGTAGCCATGTCCCACGAAAGTAGTCCATCAGCGTGGCATCATCGATGTCCTCGGTCAGAGCAAATTCCTGTCATGTGTGAGAGGGTCCAGTCATATAGCGGTCGTAACCGCAGCGAATAACAAGAGGAAACGAGATAGACATAGTTTGGAGACGTTACCGAAAATATCAGCGGAAGGGACCAGACTGAACACCGTTGCAGCTGCGATTGTGTCCATGTGGTCCTGAGCACAAGCAGCTCCAGGATGTAGGCTGATGGTTCATTCCCAGCCAGGAGCGAGGAAAACGACTCTCCATCCAGTTGGCGATTTCCGCGACGAAACAGTTTCTCGTCAGGGTTCATACACTCGCCGAAGATGTAGGCTATCATCTGGGCCGCCTCCAACGGAAAACCCATCTGGCGGGTTATCTTGACGCCGACACGTATGAACTGTAGGTAGAATAAATAAATTTACGTCGTGTTTGGAATTCCGTTGTACTTTGAGTACGACATAAATGATACATTAATCCTGACAATATAAGCCTTACCGGTGGGAAGGTCACTGCTCCAGGTGATGGAGTGTGTTGGCTGTTCTGCTGTCTTGGGTTTCTCCGCATTTTCGGAGGTGTTCTCATGTCGTCGGGGAGTTCCCCTCTTTTGATGAACTTTGGCGAAAAAGCCGAGCCGCTTCCTATGATGTTTGCACCGCTTCGGACATTGGAGTCCATCGTGTCCTGTCATGTCGGAGCACACAGAAAATGAGTGAAAAAAATAATTTACGCGAGTGCACAAGTGGTTGATCAGGTAATACAACACTCCGCCTATAGGGCTGTCCAGCTTCACTTACAAGCGCTGCGTTACCGAATGTGTTGGGGGTGGAATGGGACATGTTTACTGCGTGGCATGTGCGGTCCATGCGAGATTCGTCTGACGCGACACTCCAGGCGCCATGCAAAGATCATTATGGAGCATCGACCCGAACATGATGGTGTTGTCCGCCTAGTGTTCCGTCATGCTAGGATTGATGTTAGCTCCACCCTCGCTACCGGGTCTTGCCGTGTGTCCCTCGCGAGGTCCCGCAGTTAGGTCGACGATGTCGATATCTGTCGCTGTGCTCCGTTCTCCCATCCTTTGAGCGTTTCTTTCCAGCATGGCTGCGGTGACCTGGGACCCGGCACCGACGGTCCTCGTCCCAGGCTCCACTCCCGTCCTGACGTACTTGTTAAGGCATTCGTCAACCTGGCCGAGTGCTTTCCTAAGGCCATCAGTTAATACGTCCACCTGAGAGTGCTCTTTCTCGAGAAACTGGGAAAGCAAAGACAGATCTGGGTTAAACCGAAGTGGGGGATGGCCAATCTAAGGGCAAATGGAGTATGCATGCAGATGGACGAAGATCATATTGATGCGTGAGCATCTTATCTATCTTTTCCTAGTGAATTTGCATCTAAATTGTTGAATTTAATTAAGAATTAATTATATTTTAGCCACTATGGATGCTATTTTGAGTTTTGTACAATACTGTTTATTTTAGGTAGCATTTGGCGGAATTTGATGGAGTTTCTGCAGAGAAAGAGAAGAAGCCAAGGAGATGACCAGCGAATACCGACGCAGACGCATGGCTCACGCGACCGCGCGGAATGGAGAAAATCGCAATGACGCGATCGCGTGCCTGACGCGATCGCGTGGACTGGAATCTGCACAAATGATGCGAATGCGTGGACGACGCGGACACGTCACATGCGCCACGTGCAGAAAATGCAGAAAAATGCTGGGGGCGATTTCTGGGCTATTTTAACTCAATTTTCAGCCCAGAAAACACAGATTGGAAGCTGCAGAATGGACAGAACAAGTGGTCCCCACCCATCAACTGAAGATTTGTTAATTAATTCAAATTTAAATTCAAATCTAAAATTAGGAAAAGATATTATTTTAAATATTAGATTTTAAATTTATTAGGATTAGTTATAAAAAGAGAAAAACTTTCCTTCCTTTGTAGAGAGACCATTAGGGGGATTCCATTAGGGAATTCTATACAAATTTACATTCTACATTCCATGAGCAACTAATCCTCCTTTGTTAAAGTTAGGAGCTCTGTCTATTTCTATGGATTGATTTTATTGCTTTTTTTATTTTAATTTATGTATGGATTTATAATTTAAGAATTGTTTTCGTTCTTTATTTTATGAATTTGGGTGGAACGGAAGTATGACCCTCTTTCTATTTGAGTTCCTGTAAAACTTGGAAAAGCTCTTTACTTGAACAACAGCTTGAAAACATATTCTCCTAAATTTTAATTATTTGGACTTAACGGGATACGTGACATATAATCCTTTTATTTTTGGGTAATTAGAGTTTTTGGGGCATATAAACTGGAATTTGATTATCACCCTCTAATTGGAATTAATTGACCAAGGAATTGGCTGTTGATGAATTTTAGAGGAGACTAGGAAGGTCTAAGGAATTAGGGTCTAGTCACATATAGTTTGTCATAAATTAAATCCTACATGATTAAAATAGTTAGTAAGAAAAATTAATCCGGAAAAATGGATAACTCTGAAATCTTAACTATCTTCTCAATATTTTATTCCCAACTTATTTATCTGCCTATCTTTAATATTTTTTTATATTGTTTAATGTCTTTTATATTGCATCTCAACACTATTTTCTGTTTGTCTAACTAATCCTATCAAATGCTATTGTTGCTTAATCCATCAATCCTCGTGGGATCGACCCTTACTCACGTAAGGTATTACTTGGTACGACCCGGTGCACTTGCCGGTTAGTAAGTGTGATTGTAAAAAAAAAACCGCACCATATATATACCTCAAGCAGTCTCACAATGTTCCTGTCCAGCGCATCTATCGTGGCGTTCACCTTCAACAGAGCCGCCACCACCAATCCCTCCTACAAACAAGGGCGATACTAGTCAACACAGGTCAGTGAGGAGACATAAATGTTTACCTTATACTGGTTATTCAAGTCCGCATACCTCCGAATAAAAATTAGATGAAGGACACGCTTGAGGTTTTCCTCTATTACACCGGCTGAAAAATACTTGCGGCCTTCATTCGAACCCATAACACCCTTACCCCTTCGTCATTTTGCATCCAACCACCAACACCTCTTCCGGGAGACTCTCACACAAAGTTTCCTAAGTCCAGAAACAACAACCAACACAATCCAGGTAAGTCATCCCAAATCCCTTACTGCGATTCGATTTAGACCGTCTGTTGGTTGCTTCACGGAATCCCGCAATCTGATTGTGTGAAACTGATATCATCAACAACCGAGTCCGTCGGTACATGTTGCATATTTTTTCCTGCAAAAAAAAATTTATTACTATGTTTCCTTGCATCGTCATTCTCGTCATATGGGGCCTTTGCTTCGACGGTAGGGAAAACCCTTATCCAATCTCGTTGGTGGTGTTCCTTTACAGGGGTGCATTGTTTGCTGAACCCTTGCCTTGCCTCCACTATCTTGCGCCAGCTACCTTCTCTGCATGTTTCATCTAACATGCAATCCTGACGGTTTTTATCATTCCTTAGTCCCATGGCTAGCCTGCCTGTTTGCTTTACTTCGCGATTCTCGGTAGAGCCACTGAGTTGCAATAGTAAAAAAATGACTCACTCTGGAACCCCTTGATTTACATTTCAAAGCTTTTGCACATGTTTCTGTTGTTCGCTTCCAATTTTTTCCCTTCTCAGATGAAACCCTAAACCCTAACGATATTTTCGGTTCCTTCAATTTTTGGTCGCGTGCCGTGACAATGTGTAACTATTTGAAAATTCAATAGCGGAGCCCCACTATTATGTGTTATTGTTTAATATACTATTTCACTCCATCCACATTATGACTCTCAAGGCTGTTATTTGTTCTGTAATAGGTGAACATGTCTTCATCCAGGAATAAGGGGAAGCGACCTGCAACAGACGTTCAACGAAAACAGCAACACCGGCCATTGCATTTTCTGAAGCTAATAATAAGGCCCGCATGCTTCAAACTGGTAAGCCACCTCCGCTGACACGTACATCACAAGACACCCAATGTTATTACTTCCTGAATGATCAATGTGTTGGCCAACACTTGCCAGTTCTTTCGCAGGCCCTCTTGATCGGTCCAGACAAACTCCCAAGCCAGACCCCCTACATAACCCTGGTAGTCCCTGACGGCAGGGGTATCGGCCATCGGTGCTTCTGGAAACAACAGCAAAATGGTAGCATCACATTGACTCGTAGTTGGCTAGAGTTCTACCGGACGTACCAAATTAGTCTAGACTCAATTCTTCTTTTCAAGCACAAGGGCAACTATGAATTTCAAGTACGTATCTTTGACTTCGGTGGCCGCGAAAACACATACCAGCCCTGACCGTCCAAGGAACCGCCGTACGAAGCGAAAGGTACTTACCGGCGTGCCCGCTGTATCAATAATCCTTCCTCACACAAGGCGAAAGCGATAGCTGAAACACACAAAACCAAATGGCCATTCTTTGTCATGGACCTCACTAACCGCGTCTTACACTCTCACCTGTTGGTAAGGCACCAATTCATTTTCTTGTACGTGTCTTCATCAATAAATTTTTTCTCTGTTAATGATCTGCTGCTATGCTACAATCAGCTAAATGTCCCTCATCTGAGCCATTTCACTGGTCAGAGACACACACTCTTCCTATCACACGGACACATTGAGGTCGAGGTCACCTACACCAGATTTAGTGGCAAGCGAGACGGTAGCTTCGGGGTCATCTCCGGAGGCTGGGCAGACTTTGCTAGCCTGTGCAAATTCGAGCCTGGAGGTGTGGGAATCTTCGAGGTCATGTCAACTGAGCCAGTCACAGTACTGTAGGTCCAATGGAGCAACGATGCTGCATGCTCCTGAATCATGCTATCTTTATGTTGTTAACCAGACTTGTATTTTGTAGATTATCTTTGTGTATCACTTTTTGAGAATTCCGTTACTTGATGTACTAATTCCTGGCAATAGACCAAGTTTATTGTATTTTGTGGATAATGCTGTATCGCTTTTTGTTTACAATAGACTATGTTTTTTCACACACTTACTATTAACCACCTACGGCAGGGGTGTTGTCTGCGTGTAATGTTTATGGCTGCTGCTACGCTCTAAAATGCGTCCCAGCTTGCTAACCAAACTGAACTCCATCTGCAACCTTCTTCTTACATTATACTGACTAGTACTACTTTACTTCAGTGAATTTCTCCATTATTAATTCTCTGCATTCATTATGCTGTAATTAAAATGGCTTAATAAGAACAAACAAATGTTTCTCATACACCAACTCCCAAATTAAGGTTAATCTTGAAATCACTTGCGATAGAATAGCACAACATTTTGCATCTGCATCAAGGTTTTTCAGATACATGTCCATGTAGAAGTGCTACTTTTTTTTTTGGGTACTTTGTAGAAGTGCTACTTGACCAGTTCTACAGGAGCATTGGGGTAGCATTATTAAGGTAATAGAATAGCATTCGGCCTTTTTTTTTTTTCGACAAGAGTCCAGGCCTATTGCGACATCGGACCCGAAACCAACAACTTTTCTATCGCCAAACAATTTTCCTCCTATCGACCCAAAAAAAAAAATTCCCTCCTCCACGCCAGTCTTGTATTTTTGTTTCCACCTCCATTGCCACTATCTATTACCAACGACCATTACGAACTTCTTCTTGCCAACACCATTTTGCGAGATGGCATCTTCATCATGTCGCTGTGTCTTAGGAGTGGTTGTGTTCTGTTTTCTATCTCTCATATCAGACCCATTTTCTTCTCCATCCAAGATCTGCAACGCTAACTAGGTGTCGTCGTCGCCACTGTTAAAGACCCTCAGGCACCTTAATTCAATCTCCCAACCTCGACGAGGTTTGTCGCTGAGTATACGGAGCTCTCCCTAAGTTGCCGCCGTTGCGCCGAATACCCTTCCAATGTCGTCTCCTTTTCATCGCTGCACTGAGTCACCGAGTACGGTGACCATTAGAACGTGCGTGGTACTTATGGGTGCTTTTTGGGGATTTGGATTTTGTATTACAGGTTTTTTTTTTTGAAGAGGGTAGCCCAGGTTCTAAGTACCATGATAAGCAAAAAAATATTGACCCAATTCGTCCAAAAAATAGATAAATCGGTTC
>NC_029790.2:7956209-7961066 GCF_000816755.2 Arachis ipaensis | reverse complement strand
GTTTGGGTTAAATATGGAATTGGGGAGAACTGCTGTACGAAAGCCATCCTGGCCCTTGAATCAACATCTTTCTACTTGGTTCATCAAGGTTTGGAGAATACTTTTTCCACTAAAAACTTTCCCATGTTTTTTAGTTTTTTTTAGTGTTTTTATCTTTTCTGATACTGGTATTAGTAGGTGAGGACAGTAAAATAGAATAATGAATAGAGAGATAGAATAAAACAAAAAAAGGTAAAGTGAGAATGACGACATTAATAATGTAGTGTGAGATTGGGTGGTGGACATGGGTGATGATAGAAGAATGAGATGGAGAAAAAGATTGGAGCGAATAGGAGTGATAATAGTAATAATGTTGAGAAAATAGTAGATTAATAATTTTATTGCAATTTAATAATTGACTAAAAGAATAAATTATTGACCAAACTGTCTCAAATAAAATATATTTTTTGGGAGTTATTTTATAAAAAAAACAAATGTTGAAATTCGTCTAATGACTATTTAGTATTTACTCTCAAATAAAAAAATGAGTAGAGAGTCAATGGTTTTGACCGAGCAATCTTTGTATTGTATTGAAGAAAGGAGAGGGCAGGGCAAAAGCGATAAACACTAAACGGTGCATCATCTTCGCTCTGCATCATCTTGCTAGAATTCTCAAACATGGAGAAGATAGAACACACGTGGGTCAACACCAACGGTATTAAAATGCACGTGGTATCCATAGGTTCAGGCCCCGCCGTCCTCTTCCTCCATGGCTTCCCTGAGCTCTGGTACTCATGGCGCCACCAGCTCCTCTCCCTCTCCGCCCAAGGCTACCGCTGCATCGCCCCCGACCTCCGCGGCTACGGCGACACCGACGCCCCTCCTTCCCCCTCCTCCTACTCCGCCCTCCACATCGTCGGTGACCTCGTCGGACTCCTCGACGCCCTCCGCATCGACCAGGTCTTCCTCGTCGGCCACGACTGGGGAGCCGCCATGGCTTGGTACTTCTGCTTGTTCAGGCCCGATCGGATCAAGGCCTTGGTCAACATGAGCGTCGTTTTCCGACCCAGAAACCCTAAGTGGAAGCCCCTTCAGAGCTTGAGGGCTATGCTTGGCGATGATTACTACATCTGCAGGTTCCAGGTCAATTTTCTACCCGAATTTAATCCTCTAAATTTGTCCTTTAATTGCATTCGTTCATGTTTGCGACTACTTATGCACGTTCTGCTTAGGTGAATTAGTTTTTTAATATATGTATAATGCTTCAACCTTGTTTGAGTTCTTAGTTCTTACCTTAATTTCACAGCAACGTCTGTAATAGTCTAATATACGGTTCGTATTTGCTTTAATAATCAGTCTAAGTTCAGAAAGAAATGACATATTGGTTATTTGTGCTCAAAAGATGTTGGGGACTAAATACTTAATTTGGTACCTTGTACTATGCTAACTAAATGTTCTAATTACTGCCAAAATATTGTCCCTTGTGCGTGTTAGTTCTTCTTTGACTCAACTTTTTCTTCCATCGTTTTCCTGTTTTGAGTTCCAAACAATAATGTAGGCTTCTTAATGCAACCTTCACAATTAAGTTCCTGATGTTCATGAATAAGTACCTGTCGAATCGAATTCAAAATTGACCACAAGTTTAAATACACTTTTATGTCTTATGGTAAAAATTGCTAGTTCCATGCATCCGTATACAGGTTAATATGTTGTATTTGGTGTGCCGCAGAAACCTGGGGAGGCCGAAGAAGAGTTTGCCCGAGCTGGTACTTCAAGAATAATAAAAACATTTCTTGTGTCGCGCGATCCACGCCCGCCTTGTGTGCCCAAGGAGATCGGATTTGGCGGTTCACCTAATCTTCGGGTTGCTTTACCTTCATGGCTGACTGAAGAAGATATCAATTATTATGCTAGCAAATTTGACCAGAAAGGCTTCACAGGCGGGCTAAATTACTATCGAGCTATTGACCTGTAAGCTTCTTCTAACTCTCACTGTTAAACATTAATATACGTATATTGTAGCTGCCTGGAGTTAAAATTTTCATTCATGCAATAGTACCAAGTCAATTCTACTACCTGTTGAGTCTGTTGGTCTGCATCCACTCCTTCCTTATTATATTCTCATATTCCTTCCGTTAACTGTGACAGAACGAATGTTGTTTTATGGATATATGTGTTTTCAATTTTCATAATCATATTACTTTTCTTGTTACTCTAGATTCTAGAATTAGTTGAACCAGACCTACAAATGCATCAATGATCAAGTAAAATTTGTTTATTGTGTACAGAACCTGGGAGCTGACAGCACCGTGGACTGGAGTACAGATCAAAGTTCCAGTGAAGTTCATTGTGGGAGACCTGGATGTTACCTATAACACTCCGGGTGTTAAGGAATATATACATGATGGTGGATTCAAGAAAGAGGTGCCATTCCTGCAAGAACTGGTTGTAATGGAAGGAGTAGCTCACTTTATAAATCAGGAAAGGCCAGACGAGATCAGCGCCCATATACACGACTTCATAAAGAAATTTTAATCTCCATTATCCTTCGTACATTCTATTTTCAGTATTTTGGCTCCAAGGATTTCGCTACCTCAACTTAGGTTACGTATAAAAGAATAAGATTACGCGTTAAAAACCATCCGCACCCAGTTCGAGCATTGAGTCATTCCCACATGACCTGGATCTGTAATGATTTCTAGGTGGGGTTCTTTTGGCAATTACGTGTATTTATGCCTTCTGTTCTAAGTAATTCAGGAAACTGAATAGCTTTTGAGTGCGGCAAATAGACATGTTTTTACGTTAAAATACAATTCATGTTCAAAACAAGTTAAAAAATAATCAATTAGACAAGCAAAGGTAACGATCATGAACAAATGAAGAAAATCTACTCATTAATCCTTTCATAGAGTTCATTAGAACAGTAGTGATAAACCAAAATTGTTGAGCGAGTTCCAATCCCTTTTCCCCTTTGAGGGAAGAAAAACTGAACTAAAATCAACTGTTTTAACGACACAAAAAGAAGGAAAACAATACAGAACGGTCACATGATAAAACGGAAAATCCTTCATCTTTGAGCTCCAGAACTCAAACTCTGAAGCCTCTGCTATTCCTTCTTCCTCTAGCACGCTCAAATTTCCGTCCCTTTGCACGAACGTAGGGCTTGGTGTGACTATGGGGCACACCAGGTGCTGGTCCAAAGTGCTTGACAGCCTCGCGGGCATTCTTAGGGCCTCTAAGAAGAACCTGAAACAATATCCCAAATATAATTTCATTATTTTTTATACTCTGCTAACATTTTTCCTTCCTCCGTAGAGAACTAGTTGATTTGAAAAGAAATCATTACTTAAATAAAAGCTAAATATTTTCAAAAGAAAAAAAACAAGTTTTAAATCATAATTTCCTTTTATTTTGAAACCCTAACAATGCACCTAGCAAAACAGTAGAACAGAAGTGCTAGTTATATTTTCTGTTCCCTCTAAAGCTATCCTAGCAGAAATGCAGAACACAGAGTAGGGCCCTAATAGCAACTGTCATAGTGGATCTTAATTAACTGGGATGAAAGTTGCTGGAGACAAATAATACGTTATTATATAAATAGAAAATACAGTGGTTTGAGGGGGTGAAAATGTAAAGATCGTTCAGGGATCAAGCAAATTATGTGCCAAGTACAAGAAACTCTGGACTCCAAATATCACCAATCATCAAATTGATATTGAGTGTTGGAATAGCAATGGGGACATCCGCTAAGACGATAACCATAACGAGTAACTAATTGGTCATTACAAGGGTAAAGCATTCGTAATATGAAATCTCAAAGACAGAAGAGAAGAGCACACAATATAGTTAAGTAGAGACAAGAGCTGAATTAAAATCCATACTGTGTTCTGGCCAAGAGGAGCTCTAAGAGCAAGCTGATCAAAGGTAAGACACTCGCCACCAGCCTTCTCAATCCGAGCTCTGGCAGTTTCAGTGAATCTCAGGGCAGTTACCTTCAATGCAGGCACTTCATACACCCTAATATCATCTGTCACAGCTCCAACAACTACAGCTATCTTATCCTCCTAATCCATCCAACAAACAAAAACAAAAGCTTCTTTAAACTAACATCTCAGGTTATAGTTATACAGTTCAAATGAATTGAAATAAAGAAAGGGGCATAGAAAAGCTACCTTTCCCTTCATGTAACGGATCAAGCGGGAGAGAGATAGCGGTGGCTTGTTGACTTTGCTCATGAAAAGACGCTTGAGGATGACGGCGTTGAAGTTACTACCAGTCCTCCGAACAAGGAAACGGTATAGCTGGAAATAGGGCCAAAATTTGAATAACGTAAACAACAGAGGAATGTGCAAGTGATGATGATGAAGAAAGGTACCTTGACGAGGAGCTTGAGGTAGATATCATTGGATTTGGGGGCTGTACGCTTGGTCTTCTTCGACTTACCTCCTGCTTTCAAATCGATGCCCTGAAACGAAACAAAAATTCAGAGAGTTGAGGTTAAATCTACAGAGAGTAGGGTGTGGAACCGTTGAGAAGCAATGTTGGACATACCATGGTGGATGGAGCTGCTTGCTGCTGAGGGAATGGAGCTAGGGTTTTGCTTTTGCTTAGGGTTCATGTTTTTATCTGCCCTTGTTCCGTCAAATATTCAAAACCCGACCCGTTGACCCGATTCATTTCTTAGAGGGGCACATCAAAAATCAATCTTTCTAATTCTTTCTTCTTTTTATTTAAATGTTATGGTCCTTTTACTCCTTTGTCAAATTTTACATCTCACTCTCCTAACGCTTGATTTTGAGTAATACTTTTTTAAGATGTATCTGGAATTTTTACAAATACAAATTTTTTATTTTATTTTTCATAAATTAAAAAAAGATT
>NC_029790.2:7953797-7956152 GCF_000816755.2 Arachis ipaensis | reverse complement strand
ACTTCATGTCACGGTAAATTTTAGAATGTTAGATTTAATGGTATTTGTATAGTTTTCTAGAGTGTTTGAGAATGCTTTAGATGATTCCGGAATGTTCTAGAATGTCTTAGAAGGTCCCAGATTTAGAAGACTCTATAAGGTCATAGAGTAATCTAAAAGAGTATGGATGTATATAGAAGTATGAGAAGTAGTATGGAATAATCTAGAAATATATAGAAAGTTGTGATAGGATAGATATTTGTAATGAAAGTTCTGGATGATTAATCTGGACTGTTAATTAGATTTAATCATAACCATCCATTAAGGAGGTGGATGACTATAAATAGGACGTGAGAGTTAGAGTTGGTGTGTGAGTCATGTGTGAGTCATTTGTAATAAACACTTGAGTAATAAAGTGTTCTTTGCACCAAAACTTCTTTTCTCTTGTGTTCTCTTGTATTCTTAGCTTTCTTGTTAAATACTGAGGGTTAGGCTGACTTGGTCTTAACTCAAGAGGTTGAGTAAGTCCAAGTGCCGCACGGTAGCGTTGGAGTGTGTCTAAGGCTGTGACAATTTGGCATTAGAGAAAGGTTCGAGAGGGAGCACAAGTGGTTTGTGGGTATGGCTTCTAGTGTAACCATTGAGCATGTTGAGTCTCAAAGGGGAAGGGATACTATTCCTTCTCAATGGGGAAGCAAGAAGGTGCGCTATTCAAGTGAGCCTAAATGTAAGAACTCTAACTTTTTAGAATAAAGAGTTTCTATGTTGGAGAATGTTCTATCCTCTATGGATGAGCGCTTCCAAAGGATAGAACATGACAAGGAGACTCTCGAGACTCACGTGTTAGGAGAACTAGATGCTTTCAAAGAAAGCATGCTCCAAATCTAAGAGAAGCTTGAGAATTCCTTGAAACTATTTGAGGAAGTTCGAGTTTGGTTCGAGGAAGTAAAATCTCGACCAACCATTATTAGGGAGACGACAAAGATTGATCTCCCAATGCCAAAGGAGTTCAAGGGCGTGAGAGATGTTCGAGAGGTGGAGAACTTCCTATGGCAAATGGAGAGGTACTTTTTGAAGGAGAAGGGGTGGTCGAAGAAGCAATCAAGGTACACACTGCAGCTCTCTACCTTTCTGATAATGCTACTTTGTGGTGGAGGAGAAAATGCGTAGATATGAAAAAGGATACTTACAACATATCCACATGGAAAGATTTCAAAAGAGAGTTAAAAAGACAATTCTTCCCTGAGAATGTGGTCTATGAAGTAAGAAAAAAGTTGAGGGAGTTGAAGCACAAGAGTACAATTAGCGACTATGTAAAGGAGTTCACAACTCTTATGCTTCAAATCCCCAACTTATCATCAGAGGATGCATTGTTCTTCTTCATTGAAGGACTCCAACCTTGGGCAAAGCAAGAACTACAAAGAATGAATGTTAAGGATGTCGATGAGGCCATCGTGGTAGCCGAATCACTCACTGAGTATCATAGGGGAGACTCTAAACCCAAGTCTTCCTCCAAACCTAGTTCTACTAAAGGTGGGGGAGACAAGTGGAAGAGTTTCTCAACCAAGAAAGAAGGAAAATACTCTTCAAAGAAAGAGTACGAGAAAAAGAAGAAGACTTTTATGCCAAAAGGAGAATGCTTCGTGTGCAAGGGACCACACTAAATGAAGGATTGTCCCGAGTTAGGGACTCTGGCATCTATCGCCGAGGAACGAGAGGCCCAAACTCAAGTAAATATGTGTGTTGGATCTATCCAACTCATGAATGCTGTGAAAGGCAAAGAGGCAAAAACCGCAGAAAAGAAAGGTTTGATATATGTAAAAGTCTTTATCAATGAAAAACCCGGCTATGATCGACACTGGTGCTACATACAACTTCATCACACCTAATGAAGCAAAAAGGCTTGGGTTGAAGATCACCGAAAAGAATGGCTGGTTCAAACCCGTGAATACCAAGGGTGAACCCCTTAAGGGAATAGCAAAAAGGGTTGAGATGACTATTGGTTCTTGGAAGGGTCTTGTGGATTTCTCAGTAGTACCGTACCCATGGACGATTTCAAAATAGTCATCGGGCTTGATTTGCAAAGGAAGGCAAATATAATACCTATGTCATACTATGACCATAGTTGTAAAAACCGGACTGGACCGACCGGTTCGACCGGAAAATTGGTGAACCAGACCCCTAATTGGTCCGGTTGAGTGATATGATCGGATAAGGAAGAGAACCGTTGAGAATCGGGTTGAACCGGCCAGTTTTGATGAAAACTGGAAAACCGACAGTTTCTGGTTAACCGACCGGTTCGGAAGCTCTTTTTTTTTATTCATTTTCCAAAACGACGTCGTTTTGGTTTATAAAAAAAAAAAAAGAAAAGTCTCT